>NC_081186.1:93520373-93700373 GCF_029867415.1 Vicia villosa | reverse complement strand
TATATATATGATAAATTGTATATTATATTATATAGAGGAGAGATATTTTTACTCCAAGAGTAAATGTTGAAGAGATATTCCACATCTTAACCATTAATTTTGCTTATATATATATATATATATATATATATATATATATATATATATATATATATATATATATATATATATATATATATATATATATATAGGGGATGTATCAAGTAGGAGGGATTTTAAAATAAGAGATAGGAGGATTCATTAATAACCATTGGATTTGATAAATGATCTTGATGAAGTTAAGTCCATAAATGTTCATCAAGACCATTTATCAAATCCAATAGTTATTAATGAATCCTCCTATCTCTTATTTAAAATCCCTCCTACTTGATACATCCCATATATATATATATATATATATATATATATATATATATATATATATATATATATATATATATATATATATATATAGGTCATATCTTATGAGAATGAATTAGTTATATGAGAAAGTGAGAATGAATCTGAACCATTAGATTTTAAAATAAATGGTGGAGATTATGTGTCATTGTTTTTTCTCTCTCATCCATCATTTATTTTAATAATGGAGGAGAGAGAAAAAAGAGTGACATATAATCTAAACCATTTATTTTAAAACCTAATGGTTCAGATTCATTCTCATATATATATATATATATATATATATATATATATATATATATATATATATATATATATATATATTGCAAAGTTGTAGGAAAAATGTATTTTATGTATTTTGTTGAGTGTTCGGGTTTGGGTGAAAAAATTCGAACACAACGGATGTGGGCGTGGGTGTTATTTTGTCATCCGAACAGCCTTTGGGTTTGAGTTCGGGTGTCGATTTCGGGTGTGAGTTTGGGTAGTGCGAAACCCGCACCGACTCGACCCGTTGCCATCCCTAGTAAAGTTTGGATATATTGAGTGGGATTTTTATGTATTTTCAAGTGTGTAAAGAGTGCGATGAATTTGTGGAAAATATGATATATTTATAATGTAAATTAGGTCAATATAATAGGAAATAAAATCATCTGTGACAAAACATGACCAATAAAAGAAAAATACTACAAAATGTGACCAATTAGACAAAACTATGATAAGCAATGTTATATTTAACTTTCTTTTCAGACTACCAACTGAACTAATTTACACCTTTAAAATAAAATGCTCTTAAAATAAAATAAATCTTGTAAACACTCAGAAAAAATTGGGGTATAACAATTTCCTTTTTTGAACCATCCTTTATCCTATGAATATAGACATTCTCTTTCATTTTTTCATATCCAAAAACGTGAGATTTCTTGCCTTCTCCATTCTATTTTTCTCTAAAATATTTTCACTTTCTCTCACATAAATTTGACCATAGTATTTTGAGAAAGGCTCTTATGTTTAAGTAAGAAAATTGTTCTAGAAAGACTAATATTGTAAATTCACCAAGAGTTTTTTTTCATCTTGAGTGAATCTTTCTTCCTTAAAATATGTTTGTCTAGGTTTGGAGCTAATCTTGTTAAAATTTAATGTTAAGTCTCTGTTTGATTTGTAAGTTGAGCAACTTAAGAAAATTCTCTCATTTCTAGGTTCCTGAAGATAACCAATGAAAACATTCTTATCGATTCTTTATCTAAATCCAGTATGATAGCCCAGTTGGTTTGAGACAATCTGGGAGTAAACTCTTTGTGGGATTCGTGGTCAGTCCATGTAAAACCTCATTTTCAAAGGATAGGAAGTTCAAAACTCCGCATTAGTCCGAGAAAAGTGTATTAAAAATATATGTTTATCATGAAGACTAACAGCTTCATTCCACTAAGTTCATTTTTCCTCGTACAACGGGGTTCTTGAGCCTACCCTTTTAAAAGCTCGTAAGCATTATTAGAAACTCATGAACAATTCTTGGGGATAGGAGTAGGTCACATCTTTTAGACCAAACCTCTATAAATTCTTGATATCATTCTCTCCTCCCCAATCTCTTTATTTTCTCCATATTTCGTTTACTCTGATTTTTCGCTGCATATCCAAACATTTTCTTGAAAATGTTTTTAAACTCTGTTTTAGAAAACAATTTTTTTTTACATCACTGTTTTTCACACCCCCGCAATTTTCACCCCCCTCTTGTGTGTGGAGTTACATGTTCAATAGAGTAGTCATCTACAATTACAAGGGCGTAGCTGTTTCCACAGAGACTTATAGTTATGGATGGGTTAAAAAGGTTCATGTGAAATAGTTGCTAGGGCCAATCTATGGAAAGAATAGAGAAATTGACATAACTAGTTCAATCACTTAAAGATGAAGGAGCAAGCTAAAAAACTAAAGAATTATAGACTTCATTAAAATCCTATTAAACAAATTTGATGGCTTACTTTGAAAAAACATACTCAGTAGTTGAACGATCTTTGGAAGATTCAACATTGAATGAATAAACCTTTTGTGTAAAAGGTTATGAAGAAGAAGTATCGATAGAGTCTTCGAAATAATAAGAGAAGAAGAAGAAGCACTTACAAATAAAGAAAAATCAACCCCAATGAGAACTATAATAGAGTCTTCTTCTAACAAAGAAGATGCAGTTTGCTTAAAGGCACCCTACGAAGAATATGATTTTGAGGTAACTAAACCATCCTATAAGAAATTGTTTAAAATTAGTGCTATTTGGTTGAAAAATAATGATAAACTAAAAGAAAGCAACTTAGAATTTAAGGAGTATTTAGGGTTTGTTGAAATAAGAAATAATTTGATTAAGTATGAAATAACTGATATTAGGAACTCAAGAGAAACATATGAGACTTTATATCTTTGAAAAAGGAAGTAATTGAACTGCATGAAATCCTAGGTAAATTTACCAAAAAGAATAAAACCTTGACTTGATCCTTTCATGTCAAAGGCCTTCCTTAAATAACAATGGGTTAGGATTTGAAAGAGTTAGAACACCTAGTAAAGGTTAAAATCATAAGTAAAAGAATAAACCAATTTATAGATGCACACATAATAAAATATTTTTCTATTTGGAGGCCTTCTTTTTTGACAACATGAAAAGGTATAAAGGTAATGACCCTAGACCTTATGGAAAAAATGATGTACATGGACTCAAGAAAATTTGGGTACCAAAGGTGAAACCTTAGTGTTTTGTAGGTATGCTTTGCAACTTGAAACTTTAATGGCTGTTAATGAAGTGGTACAAAGAAAAGAGTATACTTTCAAGTATATAGTATTTATGAAGTCTCTGATCCAAGAATAATCAATTATGAATATCAATGACAATGATCAAGGCAAGTGTTTTGAGAATATCTCAACATTTATAATCCTTAGTGATCAGCTAATCTCATAGCAGGTCGATTAGATATGTTTGTGATGGACTTACCCATCTCTTTGTTTTTACTAAATTTCACATCCAATGATACATAGATAAGGAATTACCATAATGTGACTGGTGTTCCTTTTAAGGGAATTTTTTCTTCAGGCCCTTTGATAACAGTGGTAATACACTATTGTAAGGTTGAAATAATCGGAAAACTATGATTAATCCTTCAAAATAGTAGATTTAATTTTTCTTATCTCGATAAATTATGTTTACTAACAAAAAAGGTGAGTTTCCAAGTGTTTTATAGAAAGGAAAAGCAAATAAACTGAACAAGGGTGTTGAAAATAAACAAATCCAGCATAAGGCCTAAATGCACCAAGGAGGTTGACTGGCGTAAGCATAATCAATTGACACATTATGGAATTCAATTGAAAGAGCTTGGTGCACCTATTTTCATATTAAATTCAAGCCAAACGTAGTCTCAAAGGCAATCAGATCCCATCGTTGATGATAAACTCTTAAAATCCTGAATGATCTAATTATCCAGTCGATTTGATCGCTTAGCCAATTGATTGGAACACCCAATTTAGAATGATTTGGGTATGATTTTCAATTAGTCGAGTCACTACTAATTTCTTGTTAGAAATACATGACCAAATCATCAAGAAGCACTCTATAAATAAGTACTCATCTTTCATTCTTTTCCATTGCATATTTGTTTCTCAAACTGTGTGAGTGTGAGATTATCCTCTCAAAATCATCATGGAACCTAAAAGGCTAAGATTTTCTTCCAACCCCCTCTCTGATTCCTCACCACTCAACAACAATAAGTGAGGTTCATCCAAGAGTTTTTCGATCAAAACCTTTTAAGAATTCACAACCTTTCAAAACCTCGATCAAAGCCTTTAAAGAATGCAAATTTTTAAAGACTTTTGAAGAACTAAACTTGTCATCCTTCCTCTGCAGCCCCTTGAAAAAAGGTATATCCATCATTAGTCAAGGTACTATTCTCAAATATTAACTTCACTAATGGAATAGTCCATTGTGAAGTAAAAAAGGCATATGATATCCTTGTTATATTTTGGAAACATTTTGAATCTTCCTCGTGAAGATATCATCCTCGAGTTCAGAGACAAAGGATACAACTTCAATCTCAAGTTTACCGAATTCTCTCAAATGAATAAACCATCACCCTCCATACTAAATCCATTCAATGTTCGATTCATTTTCCCTGATAGTCGATTGATCCACTATATGACCAATCACATCCTTTTTCCAAGAAAAAGAAACTTTGGTCTCATAACCCAATTTGATGTTGAAGCTTTATGGTTAATAGAGAATAAAATCAAGGTGAATTAGGAAAATGAAGTGATCAAATACATGATTGGAAGCAAGAAAGAAGAAGTATGTATTCCATATGGTAATCTGATCACTAAGATTCTAGAACACCCCATATTCGATTTTGGAGAAGAAAATTATACAAAAGATGTAACTAAAATAGGAATATAAGTTTTAACAACAATGAAATATGAGATCATTGATGGAAACGTGATTGAAAACCCATCTTCAAATGAGAAGAAGAGATAGAAGATTTCGACTACTCTATTCCCCAACTTCCTTAACTACCCTCAAATGAAGTTACTGAAGGTTCTAATTGGGAAGATATATGTGATTAATGGCAAGTTTGACTTCATAACCCGATAATTTATCCTAGACTCGGCACAACTACCATGAGATATGTTCTTTGATAATTTTCATATATAATCTCACTTATGTGTGCCTAAATGAGTTTTTATAGTTAGCCACTATGAATAATTAAGAGACTATCCCAAATAATTTTAGACTCGAACAATTGAAAATTATCAACTATATGATTAGGGATAATCAATTATTCAGTCGTAAAAGTCATCCAATTGATTAGAGAATCCCCTTATCAGTTATTATGTCTTAAACACATTTTCAGGTGGTTTTTATAAAATGTGAGAGGCTTCTTAAAGGTTTTTAGTGTGTGTGTGTGTGATTATTTCCATAGTATTTCATGAAGGACCCATTTTCCTTTATAAGGCACTGGTCACTTAGACGAATACAATCAGACAAGCTTTCATACTTTCTCTCTTTCACACCTCTGATGCTTCAAGTTTTGGCATTATTATATTTTTCTTTAGTATCACAAACGAACATTGAATCTTCTTAATGAGACTAGAGATATCTTCAAGTGGATTACCATCATTAGAGAGTTGAGAAGATAAACCACCAGGGAACCATGAAACATAAGTCTTCACTTGAATGTTTTTTAACCACCATGTTGATTTTCAAAAAGATGACTCAATCTTCAAGAGCATCTTCAAAGGATAGCTTAATTCAAGAGGATAGCTTGATAAAAAACATTGAGAGTCTTTGATCGCTTGAGATATCTTCAACTGATAAGGACTTCAGTAGTTATCATTTGATATCGGGTGTTGCCATCATCAGAACCAAACAACTAATCAGTAAATTATAGCTTTGCTATCAACAAAATCTAACTTTTTGGATCACCTTGAAAATATTTTAAAGCAATAAATTCAAATACTCCCCATTTTTTATGATGACAATTCACCTCTTAGGGAGGAGGTAATATAGAACACAAAAGGATTGATTTTGGAGTGATTAAACTCCGCCTCACTTGAGTAGAGAATGTACTTAACTCCTCCTAAGAGTATACTCTTGGACATGTGACTTTGTATACAAGAGGGGGGGGGGGATTGTGTGTTTTAGAAAATCTTGGATTTGAAAGACTTTGTGATTTAAAATAAGAATTTTAAAACATTTTAAGACAATTTCTAGAGTTAAGCATCATAAAGTAGATTTGCAAAATGTATAGGGCGGAAATAAAAAGTTTAAGGGAATAGAGAAGACACCAGGACTTATACTGGTTCAGTAAAAAAAGACCTAGTCATGTCCTCAAGAATTAATCTTGAGAGTATCCAATTAAACTTGAAGCTTTTAGCAGGTAAAACTCACAAACCCCCACATATATATAATGAAAATGAAGTTTATGGCTAAAATAAGAAGCGAGTTCGTTACTAATCATTAAGAGACTGGACTAATCGATTTTAAACTCAACCATGTTAAAATCATCGACTAGATGATCAGGGTTAATTAATTATTCGGTTACAAAATATCACCCAATTTATTAGACAATCCCCCAATTACTTAGCTATTCCTTAAAACATTTTTAGGTGGGGTCAAAGGTTTTTACTGTGCGTGTGATTTTGCCTTACAATTTTTTTAAAATACCTTATGCCGTTACAAAACACATCTAACTCAGATGGACACGGCTAGGTGAATTTTCACACTTCCTCTATTTCAAAACCTTAAAGCTTCAAGTCTTGGAATAATTGACTTTGAGTTTAGTATCACACAAAAACCTTGAGTTTTCTTAATGAGGCTGAGATATATTCAAATTGATTACCATCATCAGAGATTCAAGAAGACAAACCACTGACGAAACTTGAAAACAAAGGTCTTCACTTAAATATAGTTTGACCACAATGTTGACTTACAAACAGATAAATTGATCTTCAAAAGCTTCATCAAATGATATCTTGATTCGAGAGGTTAGATTGATAAATTAGATTGAGCATCTTAGATTGCTTGAGCAATCTTCAATATATAAGAACGTCATTGAAACCCCCACGATGTCACCTTGAATTTGATATGCATTGTTTCCACATCTCACAAATATCCCAATGCGTCCTAGATTATACCAAAATATATATTTTTATCTAAATCCCTAATAATCATCATAACTAAATCGTGAAAAATAAAATCAGGAAAAAATGGAAGTGTTCAATTCATTTAACGTGTTTATCTAAATGATGAAGATGAACTTGAAAAAGGAAATTCAAACCCTAAGAAAACACAAAATAAATGTAGAATAAATTGATGGAAGAGGAAAAACCTTGTCCCAAGTTTCTAAAGGGTTTTAATTTTCTCATAGGCCAAGTAAATTCATTATCATATAGTATTAGAGTCATATATATTACTCTAGGGATAAACCATGAACAACCCTTATTAGAAACATGCAAATAGATCGACAATGTATAAAACTTGATCCTTTCCAAGGTAGTTTCATCATCACATAAAATTAAATACACCTCTTTACCAGACATCATGCTTGAGGGACTGTGAACTATGATGTCTTACATTAATAACACCGCTCTTCCAGGCTCGTGCTTTAAGGACCATGGATTAAGACGTCTAAACTAAATCACATTACCTTTTTAAGCCTTATGCTTGGGGGATAGTGAATTGGAATAACTTCTGGTCGGTTTCAAAGAGGTCGGTTCACCAATAATCTAGCCCTAAAATAACATGTAAATGTCTTGGACGTGAAAGGGAAAGATCAGGTGGCGAGCATTTGAACTCACCCTGCCTAATACGTCATTGTCATAGATCATAGGAGAACATGTGTAGAAACATATTAGGGAAGTAATTGCAGTCATTAAAACTATTATAGGTTAACTACACTCCCTATTAAGGAGGATGAGTGACACCACTCACTACCAATATCTAGTCAATTTCCAAGGGACGCGTGGTTGGGCTTATAGGCGCTTGAGATAGTCCTCGCAGAAACCATTTGACTAAGGAACCAAAACTATAAATACCCCAGTCACGCGAATAGGGAATTCATTCACACTTTTATATATGATAACTCAAAAAACTCCTCTTTCACATCTCATCTGAAGGAGGGCATCAATTATTGTATTCATTACCAATACAAAAACAAAGCACCAAAGCAATATTTGGTATATGATTGAACACTATTTAAAAGAAAATAAATTAGACACGAAAAGTAAAATTGAAGGGGGTTAATGAGCATGATGAAGACAAGCCATGGTGATAAATAAAATTCTCAAAAAGCAAGAAATTTAGTGCATTTTATTCAAACATTGAAAATACTCAATAAACCGCAGAAAAAAAAATACTTAAACAATCTTTTTCTAACTAATAATGATTAGCCCAAGTGGCGTCGTTCCACTGCATGACATTCATATCAATAGGAAGGGGAGGAGAAATTATTTGATGATTGATCATATGAGTTGAATCAGAACCCACTACACCAAAGCCTTGAACATTAATGGTATTATTGTTCTTGGATTCAGGTGCAACACACTCACCATTGATGAGGACACCACCACCATATCTTGGATCATCATCTTCGATATCTTGAATAGTTCCATTGATGGTGACCATCTTGTGAAACACAGGTTTCTTGAAAAGAGTGGCTGTAATCAAAACAACACCAGCAGACCTTACCTTCCCTCCGAGAACTCCACCAAACACTTGTCCATGACCTCCAGAAAGGTGAATGGAAAAAGAGGAAAATGATGGATCAGTGGTGAATCGGGAAGGAACATGACCACAATTAGGATTTATGAATGTTCCAGATAGAGATATCATACGAAATGGTCCTTTGATGGGGAAAGAAGGGGTATGAGACACCAGATTGAGAAGTGTAACATCAATGACAGGGCCATAACCCCTCACCACTGTTAAGCTAGATTGATGTCCTCGAGCCAAGTTGATGAGAGACTCTACAATATCTTTTCCAGCAGGGATCTCAATGACAATCATTTCCATGAGAGTCTCCGAGTTTTCTTTGATAATAACAGGTGGTTTAGGTTTGTTTTTAGAGCCCGAGGGTCTACCCCTATGCCTTTTGGAGGACGTGGTAACATCCCCCCTTGTCTTTTGCGAAAGGTTAATACACCTATTGAAAGTGGGTTGTGCGAGTGATGGTGTTGAAAACATCAAATTGTTGTTGTTGGTGGTGATGGTGGTGTTGTGAGAAATACAAGCTCTTTTGTCCCCCATCATATTTTTTTCCGAAAAAGAGACTAATATAGTAGAGTATTTATAATAGCTTAATATACGATACACGCACCTTAACGATAGGAATTATAGTCTAAATTTGATTATATATTTTTCCTTTTTAATAAAATGGGGTGGTTTTGACCAAAAATTAAATAAATAGAAATTAAGGGAGGGATTTTGACCAAAAATGAAGAGATAGGAATAAAGATATAAAAGAAAGATGAATCAATGCATACTAATTATTTTATAATAAAAATGGTAAATTCATTAAATCAAAATTATTTGTTGAACACTAAGCACCCGTATGTTTTATCTTTAAAAAAGTGGATTTTTTTACTTATTTTTAAAAATGGTTATTATAATTTTTTTTTAAATATTAAAAAGTTGTTTTTAAACTTGTCTTTTATAATTTGAGAAATCAATTTTGACATTCTATAACACAAATGTACATTATTGAAAATGAAAACATAGTTAAAATTACAATTTCAGGAAAAAAAAATATTTCAGTAATATTTTTTTGTAAAAAATTATTTAAAATAGCTTTAAATTTAAGTAATTTTTTTTGAAATTTTAATTTAACAATAAAAAGGACAAACCAGTTAAAATAATTTTTTAAAGATATTTAATTGGATCTATGATAATACTTGATTGACAATATAAATATATTTTATACTGTCACTACATCTTTTTTTTTTTACTCACGCACCAATAACAAATATTTAACATAGGTTGTAGGCTATTAAAAATTATGAAACTGTTAAAATTGACTTATTTTAAGAGCACATAGAAATTTTAAAAAGTGACATTACATTTAACAAGAGTTAAAGTATAGTTAAATATTTCTATATTTTTATTTTATTTTTAATAGTATATAGTTAATTCACTATGATATTTTAATCAACCCGATCCATTTATCAATCTAGGCACCACTTTCATCCGGAAAAATGGTAGACTTGGATCACACCTCACTGAAAAAGGTATGATAGAATAATATGCAATCAAGAATCACTCCCCTCTTGTTCCAACCTATCTTGTTCAACTCTAAACAGATCAGACCATCATATCTTATTTTTGGACTTTCAATCTCAAGACCTTAGAAACCTTGTTGAATAATGAGAGACGTGCCAAAATAGCTCTTGAGCAAGCTCTCTCCACGGAGGAAATTTTATGAAAAGGCTAGAATCAACTGGGACAACGAGGGTGTTAGAAATACTACATTCTTTCATAAGTTAGCTACCATGAAGCAATCTTACATGAATCTTAGCAATCAAGCTTGACATAGGAAATACCTATGACATTCTGAACTGGAACTTCTTAATTTGGCTGCTTAGAAAATTAGGCTTTTGTCAGAAATTATACAATAGGATTTACACAATCTTAAACTCTGTTAATCCCCCCATCTCAATCAATGAAAAACTTGAAGGCTCCATCTCCAGCTCTAGGGGAGTCAAGCAAGGGGATCCTCTTCCCTCTCTTCTCATTTGTCTAGTTGAAGAAGTTCTCAGTAAAGGAATATTTAACCTTGTGAAAACCAACGAGCTAACTCTTATCAAAGGAATAACACATAATCACATTCCTTATCTCTCTCTTAATTTTGATGATGTTATACTTTTGTGCACAAGCACCCCTTCAAACCTTCGTGTGCTTTCCATTTTTTTCTAGATATGCAAGAACTTCAAGCCAAATTATCAACCCCCATATATCTACCATCTAAGGAAGATCCACATATCATTCTCAAATTGTTGCCTTAATTGGTTTTAACATATTCACCCTGAATTTCCTTTACTTAGGAGTTCTAATCTTTAAAGGAAAATCAAGAAGACTTCACTTTAAGTCTATTATGGATAAGATCAAAATCGAGCTAGTAACTTGGAAGGCCAACATGATTTCCTTTGCAGGAAGAATTCAACTAATTAGAAGAGTTCATCAAAGCATGCTGATGTCTATTTAATGAGGATCCCCTATCCCTATGAGGGATAGTCTATTTATAGGAATTCTCCAAGACTATGGTTTATGCTTATTGGTCGTTGTCTCGTCTACTACCCCTTTTTAGGAAGACTGCTTGATAGGCTATATTTCCGGAGTCAATGAAGACTTTACTTGCCTAACGCGTATATGAGGGTGGACCACTAGGGATACCCCTTTGGATTTCGCTTAGACGGCCCAACTGCTAGGCGATGAGCGCTGTAACACCCCAAATTCTAGACTAATTATTTATTTAATTATTTTAGCGTGAATCTATGAGTCATTGTGAAGTATTGAAAATGTGATGATATGATGAGTCCTTATTATGGTTTGTGATGATCTGTGATGTTTGAGATTATGATGACTTATGTGATGTCTTGGTGATTCATGTGATGTCGTGGTGGTTTACGTGATGCTTATGTGTATCAATGAATTTTGGCGTATTTTAGAATAATTAGAATAATAAGTGGAATTATTTTAATAAGTAAAATAAAATAATATCAGTGTTAGAGATATTAAGGGTAAGAGTGGTCATTTGTGAAGAGTAAGTGAGGGCAATATGGGAAGACCATATTATGGGTCCTAGGGGTAAAAAGAGAAAAGAGGGAATCATTTTGTACGATCAAAGTTTTGAGAAGAGGCAAAGGGAGAGAGCTAGGGCACGAAGAACATGGAGGAATACGTAGAGAGAACGCGAAGAGAAATAGAATCCAACCGTGAATTAAGGTAATGGGTGACTATTCTTTATTAACTAGTATTATAGTTTTGATGATGGTAGAATAGATTAAGAGTTGAACCTCTATTTAGGATGTTAGGGTTTATGAGATTCTGACATTGATATGCCCAAATTGATGAATATGATGCAATTGGTTTGTTATAATTGATGGATGATAGTTATATTGCATTGTTGTTGTGTTAGAATCATGAAAACTGATGAAAATTGGTCACTATAATGTGTGGGTTCATATTTGGTGTTGATAGTGAAAGTAGGAATGAAGAAAAATCATAAAATTGGAGTTTTCTGCTACAGCAGCGCCAGGAACCGGTTCCCAGATGTAAGGAACCGGGTTCCCATAGTAAAAACCCGAAACGAGGTGATTTTGTTCAGCAGGAACCGGTTCCCATATGGGGCGGAATCGGGTTCCATAGATTTTTCTTAATTTTTACTTAACTTTAAAAGCTCCTAACTTTCAAACCGTAAGTCTGTTTTAGACGCCGTTTTGGATGTTATTCCTTAAATTGAATGCTCTACCATATGAAATAAAGAAAACAACAATAACTTGATCTTATTTTGAAAAGTATCATTTTCTCCAAATGTGGTTTATTCTTGTATTGCATAATTGATGAGGTGCAATGATTTGTTGTTTGCATAATTGAATATATGCAAAGATGTGTGTTGTGATAATATGATTGCTTCTACTTGTTATGCAAATGGATGTTGTTCGTGGTAAATATGGTTATCATGTGTTTTGATGAATGTTTTATCTGTTATGATGTCATGGTTGTAACTGGTGATTGATATACATATATTGTTGATGTAAAATATGTGTTTGTTATGGTTGGGAAATAGCATAACTGTGTGTGGCTATTGATTGTTGGTTGGTTGATGATTATGACATCTGGTTGATTAATGTTGATGATGAGCATGTTATGGTTGATGCATGCATTTCATAATCATCATGTGGCTGATCCTTGACGATGGTGGATCAGTGGTAGCTAATTCCCATTGTGTGGAATTAGTGAGTGGGTGTCGCCGTATCCTTGACGATGGTGGATCGATGAGATGGGTTATCCCATGTTTGGTACCACATGCATATAGTTGCATTGCATTAGGTGTATGATTCGTTATAACATGAATGGAAGTGTTCCAATGTTATAATATTGTGTGTTGATTAATGATTGTGGTTGGTATGAATTGATAAATCTGAATATGCTAAGTAGGGTAGATAATTGCTTATGAATTCTATATCTGACGATTTATAATGCTATTTAATTTATGATGTAGTCTCCCCCTTACTTTGATGATTTCAGATTGAAGTAGCGGCTTAAACGATCGGTGAGGATGGCTTGTAAAGTCATGTCTTTAGTTTTAATAAATAGGTGTCAGTGTCATGCTCTGAGACTTGTAACACTGGGGAACACTTGATTGAGAGTTGTTTATGCTCTATTATTTCAGTTTGATTGTTTGGATAATTATTTCTTTTGAAACTAAGGCATGTGACCTTATGAATAGTATTTTATGTGGTTTTAAGAATTATCCAAAGTTTGTTTAATTTCCGCTGTGATAAACATGAATTTTATTCCAATCAAATGTTGTTTCTTAGTAAAGAATGACCATGAATGTAGAATTTTATTTTAAATGAATTGTGACGCCCTTTTATTCATGTTAAACTCTGATTGTTTTATAATTTATGCGGGGTATTAGAAGGGTGTTACAAGCGCCCTAATCTAGGACTTTACCAAATATGGCACTACACAGTCTCTCACACATGAGGGATTTTTTGTTAAAGGGTGAAGTGTTTAAGATGTCCTCACTCTTTGCACGCCCCTCACCTAACAAGCAACCCCTTTGAATGGGGGAAGATCTTCTTGCTGAGGTCATTGTTCTCTTTTGCGGCGAGTCCCTTAGTGTGAGGCGAGGAAAATGGAGGGCGAGTGAAATAATAGGAAAGCCCCTCATCTAAAGCACCGACATTGGCACGTGGGGTTATTGACTATAATCCTTGCCTGATGAGTCAACATCCAGGTGTCCATGATTCGATTGTGATGATCCATCTGAGTCGTCATCCAATAATGACACGAGCGTGCTCTCCTTCATTTAATGTGATCAATAATGGCCTATTTTTTGAAATTGCAAACGACAGTGGCACGTGTAGGTAGCGTGCAAAGTGTCACAAAAATCCTGAGGGACTCTAGGGTTTCCCTATAAAAAGGGATTTTGCTCTCCATATTTCATTTTACCTTCTGCAACCTTGCTCAAGCCTTTTCTTTAGGAATTCCTAGCGTGGATTTCGACTCTCTCATAGGTATGAGACTTTGTATCTCTCTCTCTTTTTATTATTTTGTATATCATATTTTAAAGGAATTTATAGGATGGTTCATTTTCGATGGTTGCGGTGTTGGTGGTGACTCCATTTTGTTCTATTGTTTACACATGAACAAAATGTCTTCCTCATCCTTTATTTCTAAAGGCGTTGACAAGTTCGTCTCCATCTTCTCTTCCTAGGGACATATCTAGGCCTTCTTGGCGGAAGCAGGTGTCTCCCCCTCAGGGGATGAGGATTGAGGTATTTTGGAGAGTTTCTTACCATCATAGAAGGTTATCCTGTCAGTCTCTTCCCGTCCCCCTCATCGTACTTCTAATTCTATCCCATTTAATCAGAGACATGGGGTTATTTTTCCCTTTTCTTCCTTTTTTGTAGAGATCCCTGGGGGACTTAATATTTCCCCATAACAATCATTTCCCAATACTTGGGGATTCATTAGGGTTTTTGAGGTGATTTACAAGAAGTTGGACATCAACCCTACACGCGGGGTCTTCTTTTTTATCTTTTATGGCTAAACCAGGGAAAGAAAGATGGATGAATTTGAGCAACAAGTAGGACCAGGTCCGTTTTAAACCTTACTCTAATAATTATAAGTATTGGAAGGACAAGTTTGTCCTGGTGAGTGTTCAAGAGGATTCCATTGGTATGTTAGATTCTGACAGTGTTCCTCTCTTCCTGTTGTCTTGGATGGAGGTCCCAACAATAGTTACGGGCTATGACTGGGTGTTCATGTCCATTGCTAGAGAAAATGATCATTCTCTTTATAGAACTATTCGAGGTTATGGACTACTAAAAAGTGATTTAACTCTAGTGAGATGGCAGCGACAATGTTACTTCTCATATAGTAGGTAACTTATTTTCTGCTTATGGGACTTTATATATCCTTATCTAACCCATGTTTTTGTTCATGTAGATCAAATATCCAAGAAATCCACCCAAGAGTGCAGGGAGAGATGAGAGAGGATTAAGTCTGCAAGTTCATGCACCAATAGTTTGAAGAGTCATCCTGGGGGGATGACCATTCGAAGGTAGAAAAAAGCGGCCAATACTTCAACCTTCATGTTACTAGGAACTAAAGTTCAGCTATTGAAGGGGGAGTCCCCTTCTATTGTTGGTCAGGCAAAATAGTCCTCTAGAGGTGTGGGTCTTACGCCTTGGAGGAACGATGTCAATCCCGAACTTCTTCACTTCAAGAGCTCGCACCGCTAATTTTCTAAAGAGTTATGTGTCGAATACCAAATCCTTAGCTCTTAGTCGCCATCATATATTACGAATATGAAAGATACCCATCTTCTAAGGGTATTGATGATTCAATATGTCGAACAGAGACTGTACACAAGGATGTAAACGACCTGGTGGAAAGGTTCGAGGAAAACACTAAGGCTTATAATGAAAGTCAGCCCCTACTTTAGTTACTCCAGAAAGACAAGGAGAAGTGGGGAAATAAACTAGAATATTTCTAGGTTAAAGTTAGGGAGGTCTCCTCTGAGAAAAAAATATTTGTAGGACTCGTTGGATGTAGTTTTCCTCCGCAAATAGATTTGTAGAAAGGGGTTTCAAACTTGACCGATGAACTAGTGTCGGTCGCTGGGAGATCTTTTGAGAGGGCTAAGGAGCAATTCCTCTTTTTGTACCCTACCTTGGATCAGAGCCTTTTGGACCCTTTCAAATTCGCGAGAGGTGGGGTCATGGTGGATGAAGAAGAGATGACCCCTCCTGAAACCGAACTCTAGAACTCTACAGCCGGATCATGTTGTTGAGGAGGGAATCCCTGAATATACCTTGTAATCTTTTTTGGCACAACAATCAGCTCTGAGATTAATGAATTCATTCTATTCTCTATCACATTGATTATTCTTTAAGATTGTGACACACAAGTCGACACCTGGATCCAAATCTTTATGTCACCGACTTTACAACGATCCTCCTTCGAGACCATTTCTATTTTAATTATGGTATTAACATTTCCGCGTAACAACTGGATGGTCAAAATTTACTTGTTATCCGGCAAATGCAAGCCTCATGTTTGCCCAAATCAGGAGGTGGCTATAATTACGGTAGTCTAATAACTCAGTAGCCCCGAGCCGATGAATCATCTCTGTTGCTGATGAAACATGTCACATTGAAGGTTGCTCTGGACTAGCAATCGTATTGCTGTCAATCAACCAACCTTGGGTTATGATGACTTTAAACGGCAATTCAAGTTGGGCAGCTTGATTAGAAACATCCAACAAAACTTCATCGTGAACATATATATTTTGATTATCACATAAGCATTGAATAACAATAGCATTAGATTAATATCAGAAAAACGCTTAACTGCCTCACACTAGTCCGTTATGATCCGTAAGTAAAACCAATAACAATTACTTATCTTTTAATGGTGTTTTCACAACGCTTGAACGCATGACTTTTGTAATGTTTGAACGACAGATGCATGACAACCACCATCTGCAAAGAAATTTCGTCCTATTCTCTTGACTGAGTTGCTCTTCTGCTGCAAATGCCTTATGTATCACTAGAGATGTCATATCTTCTCTAGATTTATCCCTAAATGGGATCAGGAAAATAATGCAGGTAAATATGATGCCGATCTGGAACGAGTGTTGCAAGAGATCGGTCCTTGAAGGCATTTGAGCCAGTTTGTTCACCAAACCGGAAATTGACCATATGGTGTATTCGATGATGAAACTGGAATCGTAGTGGATCTAGATTTTAAGTGACGAGCTTTCTGGAAGTATTGTCATTACAATTTCCCTTCCAAACCGTGATGTTCAAAGAATAAACATTACGTGACGATAAGAAAGTATATGGAATCCATGTTCGTCATCACCTGTAAACTTCTCCTGATAGACATGTATGAAATTATATTTGTGTGGCCCCGGAAAGTTTTACCAAGGCCCCATGGTGGGTGCTAAATGTTCTTGGAGAACACTTTTGATTACTTCCTGGAAGAAGATTCTAGCAAAGTCACACAGGAGTTTGTAACTATTTTCTTTAAGGATTTGAGTCGTGCAAGTGTTGCAAGCTTAATATAGAATGTGTCTTGGTTATCCCTCAGTAGGGAGCCCTATTTATAGTGAAGTTCACGGTCTAATGACCATTAATCAGCTTCGTAATGCTTGTAATCGTCCATAAGTTCTTGAAAAGTCTTCATTAACCATGTGTAACCGACTCTATCAATGACTTGTAACGTCTTATGATCATTGATTCCTCTGCTCCCGAGCCGATCTAGATAGCTCCGATATGTCATCCCAGCTTCTGTCTTTTTGAGGCCTCAGCAGCAGCTCGACTACTACTACTACTACTACTACTACTACTACTACTCCTTAGCACTACTTGGTAAATTTGACTTAGGAACCCGGCCTTGAGAATTATGGGATATGTACACTAACATACTAAACTAATGTGCTTTTCCACAAATAACCATTACAAGCTAACTTAGGGTGCAAGTTAACTTAAACAATTGGTTATAACAAACATGCCTAATTCAAAATACTAACAACCCTATCATTTCGACACCCACATACTAGAACACCCTTAGACTACAGTATGTAGGTCTTCGACACCAGTATGTGAATATACTTCGACGGAATGCATAAATCCTGTTGAACTAGAAGATACTCTTCGACCCGATAGAGTTCGATCCAAATCTCACAAAGCCGTAATCATCACCATTATTGAAAAGGAACTTTTAGCTATCATGTTTGTTTTTAAAAAGATCAAATCCTATTTGGTTGACGTTAAAGTGGTGGTATACACTGATCAATCTACAATCAAGTACCTAATAGCCAAGAAAGACGCCAAGTCAAGATTGAAAAGAAGAGCATTACTGTTCTAAGAGTTAAATATGAAGATTATAAATAAAGAAGTGGAGAATAAATGGTACATCATCTATCACATCTCCTAGATTAATTTCAAACTTTTAGAGTATGGACATCATAAAAGATTTTGTTGATAAACAATTGATGTTAATATCAACTATCATGACTCCCTAATATGCTGATATAGTGAACTATTTGGTCAGTGGCTACGTGCCCCCAAAATTAATTACAAAAAAAGGAAAAGACTTTTTCATCTTTCAAAGAATTATTTATGTGATAGGTATGCATTGTACAAGAAATGTGTTGACCAATTACAGAGATAGTATGTTGTTAAGCAAGAGACACCTCAAATATTGTCATCCTTAATTCAATGCTTCACCTTAAGGAGGAAATTTTGGTGGAACCAAAATATGAGCAATTGTATGGTAGTCTAATTACTTATGGGATTCATTACTTAAAGATGTTTATTGATTTGTTAGAATGTATGATATATGTTAAAGAATGGGAAATATTTCAATGACACAAGAAATTCCACTTATAAATATTTTCGAAATTGAATTGTTTGATGTATGGGGAATTGATTTCATAGGACCTTTTCCTCAATATTATGGAAATATTTATATTCTTGTGTATGTTGATTATGTTTCTAGGTGGATTGAGGTTGTGGCATCACCAACAAATGATGCCAAAGTGGTGACAAACTTTCTAATCAATTTTTTTTTTTATAAAATTTGACGTACCAAGAGCAATTATTAGTGATGACTTAACTCATTTATATAATTTTTTTTACAATCTTTGACTATTTATTATATTTTATTTTTATTCAATGTCATGTCACTTAGGAAAAGACAATGATTCTAGTTTGGGTGTGTGAGAAGTAATTTTAAGTTATTTGATGCCCGAATAGTTGAATTCATCAACTAAGTTTTAGGTGTTTAGGGTTATTTTGCTATATTTTATAGTTATTTATTATTGTTAGTAGTAATCACACTTGGGGCCCTTTCTTTTTGTTTTAGTGTGCATGATTAACAATTATGACGAGTACTATCATGAAAGTATTGTAAAAGGACAAAAGTTGGACGAGGTCATGAACCATGAGCGAGAAATTGATATGGAGGAATCACGAGAAGATTAATTAGGGTTGAGTTATAGCTCTAAGGGATAAGAATGAGCACAAAAGGATAAAAGTCGACAAAAATTGCTATAGAGCCAGCTGATGCAGATCTAAGGCACAGTTATGTTGTCTTCCATGAGCTATGTGTTATTATAGTACATGTATTTGCAAACAAGGATTATGCAATATTATTTGGCATGAAACTAATGGATATTTGCATGACCTAAGAACTGAGGAAAGGGAAATCTGCCACAAGGAATAAGGTAGAGCCCGTGTCTAGTCCCGTCTCTGCCTTGATTTGTTATGAAATAATACAACGTTAGGAGGCTTGAAACTTGAAGTATTTTTCTTTCACAGGCTGCAAGTGATTAAAGTGTCATTCAATTAGGGTTATCATTTCTTTCCTATTCTTTAGAAATGTGCAGTTTAAAATCTTGTCTGATCATCTTTTGATTGTTGGATAATGTAAAGGTTAATGACAAAGTAATCTTTTGAATGTTATAAATGTGTTATTTTGTTGTATTGTGTTCATGTAAATTAATGTTATATGTTTGTTCCCTTGTCTGATCATCTTAGGGATAAATAATAATTTAATAGATGAAGAACCATTTAATAAATGGATATCACGAACAAATGTGGTTTTAAAGCAAGTAGGTATACATTGATAAGCTAGTTATTTTAAGAACAGAGTTAAGACCATAGGGGTAATCATAACAATTTTTTATAATTGTTACTATTGTGAGGCTTAGAAATAAGTTATATAATTTTTTTGACAGAGAAATAAGTTTTATAGTCAATCAATACTTATATTTACATTATACACATACTTCTCTAGGTTGAGTTCTTGCCTTATATGTCACGATACCTCATGTCATACTCGTTATAATATATGAAGTCATTAAATTGATCCCTATCAAACATGTTATTGTTAATCCACTTTGTTAAAACCTTTATTTCTTTTTAGTTATGATTTTATTGTTCAACATGTTAGTGTTAATCCACTGTGTTAAAACCTTTATTTCTAAGTTATAATTTTATTGTTTCTGAGTTCTGACTATGTCACACATACTCAATTATTTTATTACCTTGCTCTCCATAATTTTTTTCACTACTTGCTATTATGCTTGACGACTTTATATACTTGCACATACAAAATAACCATTAAATTATCTAGCTAGTAGAGTATACTTATTGATGTCCTCCAAAACCCATCACGCCCGAATATTATTTTAGGTTATGTTTGCGAGTTTGGAGGGGAGAGGAGGCAAAGACTTCCGAAAACGAAATTTCAAAAAAATATAAAAAAAGTATTTGATATTTTTTGAAAAAATGAGTTTGTTTAGAATGATTAAAGAGTCATTGTCATTATTAAATTTTTAATTTTCAAAATAGTATAACAATCTAAAAGATATTTGTTAAATTTATGAAAAGTCTTCCAAAATCCTCCAAAACACTCATTCAATACCATTTTTTAGTTCCCCATTTTATGGGGTTTTTGGTGTTATGAATAAAATCAAACTCTCGTACCCAAAATTCTTTTATTTTTTCACTCAATTCTTCCTATTTTCCAACGCCCTCCCCTCCATTCCCCTCCAAACTCGCAAAGCCTTAGGTTATGTTTGCGAGTTTGGAGGGGAGGGGAGGGAAACGAAATTTTAAAAAAATATAGAAAAATGTTTGACATTTTTTGAAAAAATGATTTTGTTTAGAATGATAAAAGAGTCATTATTATTACTAAATTGTTAATTTTCAAAATAGTATAACAACCTAAAAGATATTTGGAAAATTTATATAAACCTTCCAAAACCCTCCTTCAATACAATTTTGAAGTTCCCGAATTTTATGAGATTTTTGGTGTTATGAATAAAATTAAACCCTCAAAAACCATCATACCCAAAATCTTTTTATTCTTTTCACATAATCCTTCCTATTTTTCAAAAGTCTCCGCTCCTCCGTTCCCCTCCAAGCTCGCAACTCGCAACGAGAGATCTTTCCACATAACCCTCTTATCGGGCAAGACACAAACATTAACCACAAACAAGCAACTTCATTCCAAACAGACACCCAAAAAACTAAAACGCGAGAAAGAAAGCAGTGATCTTTCCTTTTAAGTTACACCAATTAAACTTATCAGCTCTAGAAACTCAATTGGGGAAAACAAAAAAATCAAGATAACAAAATGATAATATTTTTCATTATGGTACATCTTCTCAAATGTTTTTTTTCCCATTTGAATGAATCTTAGAAACACATCAAAGAAAAGAAACACAATAGACAAAAATTAAAGGAAAGAAACTAAGAAATATGGTGAAGGCATGCAAACGTAAAACAATATGTTTTATTTTATAGATTGAAATGAAATATTCAAACAAGAAATTAAGTCCACTTTATTCTAACAATAATGAAAAGGCTTTGAAAAAACAACAATTCACAAATCCTCAAGATTCCCTTTGATATCTAGTGATTATTACTACGAGTACTGGGATTGTTCCACTGCATGGCATTCACATAAGCATGAGGAGCATTGAAAACCTGGCGGTTGAGCTGGGCTGAACTGGAACTCCCAACACCATAATTGAACACATTGGCAGCATTATTGTGGTTGCTATGTTCAGGTGCAACCACATCATTGCGAACAATAGCACCACGATCACGATCATTCTTTTCAACTTCGCGGACACTTCCATCGAAGGAGGCCACCCGGTAAAACTTAGGCTTCCTCAAAAGAGTGGCAGTAATCATGACAACACTTGAAGCAATAACCTTTCCTCCAACAACTCCTCCAAACACTTGACCATGATTCCCAGACAAGTGAATGGAGAACGACGAACAATCAGGATCGACGATGAACTCAGAAGGAACGCGATCCGAATTAGGATAAACATAGGTTCCGGAGAGAGATATCATCTGGCAGTCTCCGCGGATAGTGAACGGAGAGTCTTGTGACCCGGAGTCGAGAAGGGTGACTCCAGAGATAAGACCATAACCTCTCAGGACTGAGATATCGGCTTGATGACGCCAAGCGGTCTTGATTATGGACTCCACGACATCTTCTCCAGCAGGAATTTCGATCAAAATCGGTTCCATATAGGTTTCAGGCTCCACCCTGATTATGGATGGTGGTTTGGGTTTGTTTTTGGAGCCCTTAGGTCTACCCTTAGGTCTCTTGGTGGGGGGAGCACTCAGATCCTCAGAGGATTCTTGAGGCTGACTGAGACACCTGCTAAAGGAGGGAGATGGTGAAAATACATTATTATTATTATTATTATTATCTGCCATTGTTAGAAAATATGATAATGATAAACAAATGTGCTAATATTTATAGCAGTATTGTAGTAATTATATTATATATTTTCTATTAATATTTAATTTGGATTTACCATTTTACACCCCTTGTTTTTGCAAGTGATGAGAAAAAGATAGATCTTAGGCTAAAGAATATGAGTCTTAAACCTTAAAATTTTTATTCTAGATGTGTGGCTGTATTGAAAACCATGAACTATAAACTATGGACTTGTAAAAACTATAGAGATATATTTTTCATATATATTATGCAATTTTATATTTGATTATTTAATCTTTTTCTAATATATATTATCTAAAATGTAATGTATATACATGTATAAGTTGTATACCTTCTGTCACTGGTCAAAGAATTCTGATATATTCCTAGTATATTGTTATTTAAAAGGTATAGTGTATTAGTCACAATTAAAAAATGCAATAGTTAATTCAGAAAATTGGCTAAAAATAATAACATTACTTGGCTAGTTGAATCATATATTGAGTAGTCAAAGTTTCCACATTTTGGTCTTTGATAAACATTTGTTCTTTTTTGTGTATTATATTTCTCAAAAGAGGCACTATGTTAGAGAATGTATGGATTATTATATTCTCATGTTTCATTTTCTTGTACTTCACCATCTCAACCCTAAATTTGTTTGGGGATCATTATTGAATATCAATTATACCTTCAATGGAGGATAGCATCGAAAAATGTGTTTACATAATTTCGAAGTTTTGTATTTCATTTTTCATAACATTGAAAAATAATAATAAAAATAAAATAGTAATGTTTAACATAAATTAATCATAAAATTTATTTATTTTTAAATAAAAACTTTAAATATTAATCATAAAATTTATTTATTTTTAAATAAAAACTTTAAATATTAAATTATCATACAACATAGTATTTTAATAAGGCTAAAAATATAATAAAATTAATAAATAGAAGGATAACTTAGAAATTTTAACTAAAAATAGTGGATGCAAGGTGGATTTCAACACCTGTGTCCAATTTTTTAAATTTTAGATTTTTTCTGTATGTTGCATACTCTATTATAGCGATTTAAATCGTTATTGTAGGTAATGGATAACACTTTTTAAAACCTCTATTAATTTAGTAGTGTTTAAATTTCCCAAAACTACTCATTTTATAGCTGTATTTAGTTGGATAAGTTTTCTTAGACTTTGCATCTTGGGCCTTTTGAATTTTGATTATCTATTCATTAGATTTTTTTATCCTTTAGTAGTGGGACTTTACAAACCATGACATTATTCTTATCAACTAGAGCAAAAAAATTTGATGCAAATCGGGAAAACTCGACGATAAACCATAGTAATTATGATGTCTTGTTTTTGAATTATAGTTCCATAAAGTCACAATAAAGGAAATTCACTCATTTCTTCAAACCACCTATTCAGCAGAGAAACAATCAGAACATATAACTCCAATGTGGTGTATGTGCATAACTGTTACTTTTATTTTTGGCATGAACTTTCTTCAAGCACACAAGTTTTGCATAGTTGAATGTGAGGTAACAACAACAGATCGAGCAAAACAGCATATCAAGTTATCTCTATTTCATGCGGCGAAAACTCAAAAAATTAAGGAAAGCTGCATACGGGTTAGAACTTATTTACAAAAGCCTCAATTTTGCTGTTAACATACAACTTGTTCCTATGACAAAAAAAAATCCCAAGCAAGAAATTATACAAAATATCGTCTCACATTCAATGCAACAAGTTACTTTAAATCAAGTGAAAATGTATGATTAATCAGGTGGTGGTCATGAAAATGGTTACCACCCGAATAATAGTCCTTTCTCGAGCACAAACACTCATGCATAGAGAAACCCCCCGAAATTTGAACCTTGATCTGAATTGCCTCTACATCTTAAATCAAGGCCAACAATATTAACCACTATATCAGAATCAATATCAAAGGCAGCCTCAACAAGCATTTAAAAATCTACATTAACGATCTCAACCATATCTACATCAATCTTTAAAAAATGCCTCAAAAGAGATAAAATAATGAGCCTCAACAACAATAGTAACACCAAGATCAACCTCAACAACATCAAAACTCAAGGAAATTAAATCTTTTCAAATAGAGGATTTCTTGAGCCAGTTCACACAAACAATACATGCATGAAAGCTTAAAAAACATGAAACTTAGTAAAGAAACTTCAAATAAAAATATGAAGCATCAATTCGAAACTTGGAAATGCATATAAACCTATTATCAAAACAATAGGCTGCTAAGTCTACCAACAAGTACAAAGAGAATTCAGTGGGCGATCCTTAGATAAAACGTGTGATGATATGATGTATATCAATCTAAGAAGAGTATTTTTTTCTAAAACTACAAGTGTTCTGCATTCGCCAAAAATTCATTAGTGAAAATTGAGGTTAGAAACAAGTGTATAGAGTTTGAGAGAAAGAAAAAATAGTTATAGATTTGAAAAAGTGAGAAAAAGAAAAAAAAAATAGTGGAGAGAAAAAGTGAATGGGAAAAAGAAAGAAAAAGAAAATACAACCCATATATTACTAACTTATCCATTTCGAAGAATAAGCATCCAAAGAAAATTCAATACAAAAATTTCCTTACACTATTCAACACTTTGCAAATAATCATCCTTTTTACAAAATAACGACAATATATTATTTCTTATGCAAAATATTTGAAAGAACTTCTAACAAAAGTTAGAAAGCTTCTCAGTATTAAAACAATTAACCTACCCAGCGACTGCTAAAAAGAGAGAAAGGATTAAGGTTGAAATGTCTTGGTTTTGAAGAACAAAGAAACAGAAAATGGAGTTAAATGCGATTCCACCTTTTCGGTCAAGTTTCCCTACCCAGCGATACAAAATAATAAGCCTGAACCTATTAGGTGAGGTCGGCTACCTGGACCAATTTTTGCCAAAATGTTTCATCAAAGATTATACTTCTATTTGAATCATTAATCAAAATTATATGGATCAGTGTGTGAATGAGGACAAAATTAAACATATTAAAAGAAATAGATTTTTCATGGTGAGAGAGGAGGAGTCATTATCATCACCATCAATATTTTACTAATTTTTAGGCGGGCTTCCTTCTTGGGCTTTAATCTTAGCTAGAATAAGATTAATCTAGTATATTGTAAATATGCTGATGAATGGAAAATGATAAAATGTATGTTAACATATGTTAAGAGAATTTTTTAAGTGACTACAATGATGATAGGCCAAAGGAGGTAGAAAACTAAATCCATGGTGCCGGATGATATGAGTAAGATACAAAACAAAATTGTAGTAGGTACAAAACAATGGTGTAGAAACCTTAGTCCATGGTATGAAAGATGAGCATAAGGAATATTAAAGTAGTGTAGTGGAAGCATAAGGAATTCTCCATGTTTGGGAAGAATCTTCGGTAGTTAGACTAGGTTGAACAAGCTAGCTAATCCTTGAAGGGGTTCAATTCAGTTTATTGAATCATTCTTCACTAGATATTGGAGTAACAAGAAAAAAAAAAAACTAGCAATGTGACTATTAAGGAAGCAATGTCGCTTCTAGGACGAAAATTACTCCAAGGAGTCTGGACCTATATGAGCCTGTACAATAAGCAACTCCCATTTCACAAACAAAGAAGAATAAGTATTTAATTATTAGGAAGTGTATTGAAAAATGATTTTAAGGGTGTTAATCTAAGCGCAGACACTTCTAGAAGTAGGTGTGTCGTGGTATTAATCACGTGTTCGTGTCCGACACTTGTATGACATTTGTATGGCATGTGTCGGAAACGTCAAACAAGTGTGTCAGAAAAGTCGACAAGTGTCCATAAAAAATTGAATTTTTTTCTTTGCTTCGACATGCTTTGAATCGGTGTTCGATACTCATATGACACCCATACAACATGTGTTTGATGATTCAGACAAGTTTTCTATAAAAAAATGTGTTTTTATTTTCCTCAACATACATTATAAATTTTCTAGACAAATCTCGCACATGATTGAAAGTGTTAAACATGTATTGAAGCAATGTTATCAATGAAGAATTAAAGATATTAATTTTTCTAATATTTTTAAATTTTTTGATATTAGATGAATAAATGAAAGTTAAATACTAGAACATATATAACAGTATCGGTGTCCTAAATTTTTGACATACTGCTGCCGAAGTATCCGTGTCATGTTGCAGTGTCCATGTTAAAGTCTGTGCTTCACAGGAGGAAATAATTCCCTCGGTAATGTGGAAGTGTACCTAATATAAGAATAAATTATGTATTTCTACAAGAAGATTTTGAAAATTCTAAGGAAATACAACCTACAATTCCTACAGGAATACCATAGAATTGTGTTACAAAGGGTGACATCAAAAGTGAATTTCATGAAAGAGTATAATGACCATTAACAATTATGATAAAGGTAACTACGAAATTTGAAAATAGATTAAGGTCAAATGGTATTTTGTCTTAATGGGGGTATTTTAGCCATTTCTAAATAATATCACATGGTACATGGTACTACAAGTCAAGTTATAATTCAATAGATTTTAAGGAAGGGATTAAGTCACTAAAAAGTTAATAAGTAACAAAGGACCAAATGGTATATTTGATTTAGTGGCAATGGTATTTGTGGAGTTAGATATTTTTAATGACTGACAAGAAATACCTTTGAATGAGACCTTACAAATAGAGAACATATGACTAAAATATTTCATTTTTCTTCTCCTCCTCCATCAAACAAGAAAGATGATTTTTTTTAATGGGGTAATATGGTAGTCCATTTTACTTGGAATCATCTTCATTCTTCCACATTTATCATCAACAACTAAAAAGTAGAATTTCATAGATGATCCAAGCTAGATGAGAATAAAAGTGAAACAAGTTAAATAATTAAAGTTGTGGTCCATTGAATCTCCTTGAAGAATAACTAGAATTCAAGACAGAGAAAAGGTAAGGAAAAACAATTGGAGCTTGAATTTGAATCCAGGGATTTCATAGAAAATGATAGGGAAGAAGGATCAACACCATTATCATCTTTGTTATGATAGAGTTAAGATTTTTTATCTTTAAGGTGTAGAAACTTGATAAATGGTGATGATTGGTATGTTAGAAAATTATGATAAACCAAGTGTCATTTGCAAAGATTTATTCTAAATTAATTGTGATTTGACCCTTTAAAAGTTCTTGAATGATCCATGATGTTTTAGTAGCATTATTATTTTTTAGAAAATGGTTTAGATGCATAGAAATGATGTGTTTTATACAATTTGATTTGTGATTCAGATTAGGCGTGCATGATTCAAATTATGTTGTTAAGAATACACTCACTGTATTTGTGATCCGAACCAGAAGGTTGTATGTTTTAAATCATGGACCCAAAACTAAAAAAAAATAGAGAAATGCTAGAATGACACTAAAACAATCACTCACACTGCATATTGATACGGTTACACATACTTTTGTTTTTTTAAATGATTTTTTATCTTGCTGTGGTTTTAGTGTCAGCATAAAATTGGTTTGTAATGTTTACGGTGTAACTAAGGTGCAGGAAAATTAAGTGTCAACATAGCATGTCTGAAAAAAAAAACCTTGTTTTTATGCTTCAAAACATTAATTTAAGATGGCTAATGATCCTAAAGGAATGGATCAACTAAAGTATGAATGGATCAACTAAAGGAATGGATCAACTAAAGTATGAAATGTATAATTAATATTAAGCAAGATTTATTATGAATCCAGTGGGCTTTGGTTATTATATGTATGAGTTATTAAGCATGAACCATGAACTTAGAATGAGACTAAGTAATGGTTAGTAAATGTGCGACAAGATATGAAAATTGTAAGATAATACTTATATTAATCTTGGATTAAGGAAACCTAAGTAATGAATAATAATAAGTAACAATACTGCATCAAGCCGATTCCAAAGTTCATAATCGGCAAACTTAAATTCGGCTGATGCTTCTATGGATGGTCTGGGCTTCCAAAGACGGAATAATGTGATCAAGCACATTGTGAACGTGTGCCTTCACTTTGAATAGGGCATACTAGGAGAGTTAGAGATTAGAATCATTTTCCAACGTCAACGGGATGATGATTTTGACGTTGTTGATGGCAAAAGCGGAGTGGAATTCAGATGTTGCCGCCTGAGAAGGGTAGGGTTGTTGGGCTGATGAAGTGTCATTAGATGTTCGAGAGTGGGAGGTTTCTTTTGCCATGGTAGAACAGAAGGTGTGCGGCGGCTGAAAAATTTTGTAGGTTTAGGAACGTGATAAAGCTGATACCGTGTAAGAATTGAATTCCCTCCTTTCTCATTAATATTCTTTGTCATGATATACAAGTGTGAATATCTCCATATTTGTAAGCTAATAACATACAATTATTATTACACTAATTATTAAGATATTCTAATGACATACAATTATGATTATAATAATTATCGATAATATTCTAATAACCCATATATACAACATGTGTCCGATGATTCAAACAATTTTCTTTAAAAAATTGTGTTTTTCTTTTCCTCAACATACGTTATACATTTTCAAGACAAACTTGCATATGATTGAAATCGTTAAACATGTATTGAGGCAATGTGATCAATGAAGAATTAAAGATATTATTTTTTATTAGAATATTTTTAAATTTTTTGATATTAGATGAATAAATGAAACTCAAATACTAGAACATATATAGCGGTGTCAATGTCTTATATTTTTGACATATCGATGTCGGAGTACCCGTGTCATGTCGCAGTGTTCATGTCAAAGTTTGTGCTTCACAAGAGGGAATAACTCCCCTCGTAACGTGGAAGTGTACCAAATATAAGAATAAAATATGTATTTCTACCAGAAGATTTTTAAAATTCTAAGAGAATACAATCTACAATTCCTACAGGGATACCATAGAGTTGTGTTACAAAGAGTGAGATCAAAAGCGAATTTCATGAAAGAGTATAATGACCATTTACAATTATGATAAAGGTAACTACGAAATTTGGAAATGGATTAAGGTCAAATGGTCATTTTGTCTTGATGGGGGTATTTTAGTCATTTCTAAATGATATCACATGGTACAACAAGTCAATTTATGATTCAATAGGTTTTAAGGAAGGGATTAAGTCACTAAAAAGTTAATAAGTAACAAGGGACCAAATGGTATATTTGATTAAGTGCCAATGGTATTTGTGGAATTAGACATTTTTAATGAAGGGCAAGAAAGACCTGTGAATCAGACCTTATAAGTGAGAACCAATGACTGTAAAACATTTCATTATTCTTCTTCTCCTCCATCAACAAGAAAGATGATTTTTTTTGAATGGGGTAATATGCAAGTCCATTTTACTTGGAATCATTTTCATTCTTCCACATTTGTCATCAACAACTAAAAAGTGGAATTTCGTAAATGATCCAAGCGAGATGAGAATAAAAGTGAAACAACTTAAGTAATTAAAGTAGTAGATTCTTCTCCATTCAATCTCCTTGAAGATTAACTAAAATTCAAGACAAAGAAAAGGTAAGGAAAAACAATTGGAGCTTTAATTTGGGGATTTCAAAAAAATGACGGGAAAGAAGGATCCACACCATATCATCTTAGTTTTGATAGAGTTAAGATTTTTTATGTTTAATGTGTAGAAACTTGATAATTGGTGATGATCGATATGTTAGAAAATTATGATAAACCCTAGTGTCATTTGCAAAGATTTATTCTAAATTAATTATGATTTGATCCTTTAAATGTTCTTGAATGATCCATGATGTTTTAGTAGCATTATTATATTTTAGAAAATGGTTTAGATGCATAGAAATGTGTTTTGTACAATTTGATTTGTGATTAAGATTGGGCGTGCATGATTCAAATTACGTTGTCAAGAATACACCCACTGTATTTGTGATCCAAACTAGGAGGTTGCATGATTTATATCATCGACCCAAAACTCTAAAAAAAAGAGAAATGCTAGAATGACACTAAAACATACTCTCACACCGCAAATTGATATGGTTAGACATACTTTTGTTTTTTAAAATAATTTTTTATCTTGCTTTGCTTTTAGTGTCAACATAAAATTGGTTTGTAATGTTTACGGTGTAACTAAGGTGTAGGAAAATTAAGTGCCAACATAGCATGTCTGGAAAAAAAAAACCTGGTTTTTATGCTTCGAAACATTAATTTAAGATGGCTAATAATCCTTAAGACTAATGGGTGATTGGATACTTAATTATCATTGAAGAATGACATATAAGCAAACGTAATATATAAATAGGAATGGATCAACTAAAGCATGAAATGTATAATTAATACCAAGCAAGATTTATTATGAATCCAGTGGGATTTGGTTATTATATGTATGAGTTACTAAGCATGAACCATGAACTTAGAATGAGACTAAGTAATGGTTAGTAAATGTGAGACATGATATGAAAATTGTAAGATAATGTTTAGATTAATTTTGGATTAAGGAAACCTAAATAATGAATAATAATAATAATAATAATAATAATAATAATAATAAGTAACACTACAGCATCAAGGCGATTCCAAAGTTCATAATCAACAGCCTTAAGTTCGGCTGATGCTTGTAATGTCTGGGCTTCCGAAGGCGAAATAATGTGATCAAGCACGTTGTGAACGTGTTCCTTCACTTTGAATAGGGCATACTAGGAGAGGTAGAGATTAGAATCATTTTCCAACGTCAACGGGATGATGATTTTGACGTTGTTGATGGTGAAAGCGGAGTGGAATTTGGATGTTGCTTCCAGAGAAGGGTCGGGTTGTTGGGCTGATGAAGTGTCATCAGATGTTCGAGAGTGGGAGGTTTCTTTTGCCATGGTAGAACAGAAGGTGTGCGGTGGCTGGAAAAATTTGTAGGTTTAGGAACGTGATAAAGCTGATACCATGTAAGAATTGAATTCCCTGCTTTCTCATTGATATTCTTGGTCATAATATACAAGTGTCAATATCTCTATATTTGGAAGCTAATAACATACAATTATTATTATACTAATTATAAAAATATTCTAATGATATACAATTATGATTATACTAATTATTGATATATTCTAATAACCCATATATACAACATGTGTCCGGTGATTCAAACAAGTTTTCTTTAAAAAATTGTGTTTTTATTTTCCTCAACATACTTTATACATTTTCAAGACAAACTCGCATATGATTGAAATCGTTAAACATGTATTGATACAATGTCATCAATGAAGAGTTAAATATATTAATTTTTATTAGAATATTTTTAAATTTTTTGATATTAGATGAATAAATTAAACTAAAATACTAGAACATATATAGTGGCGTCGAAGTCTTATAATTTTGACATATCGATGTCGGAGTATCTATGTCATGTCGCAGTGTCCATGTCAAAGTTTGTGCTTCATAAGAGGAAATATCGCCCCTAGTAATGTGAAAGTGTACGTAATATAAGAAAAAAAATATGTATTTCTACAAGAAGATTTTGAAAATACTAAGGGAATATAGTCTACAATTCCTACCGGGATACCATAGAATATTGTTACAAAGGGTGAGATCAAAACTGTATTTCATGAAAGAGTATAATGAACATTAACAATTATGATAAAGGTAACTACGAAATTTGGAAATGGATTAAGGTCAAATAGTCATTTTGTCTTGATGGAGGTATTTTAGTCATTTCTAAATGATATCACATGGTACTATAAGTCAAATTATGATTCAAATCTTTTAAGGAAGGGATTAAGACACAAAAAAGATAATAAGTAACAAGGGACCAAATGGTATATTTGATTAAGTGGCATTGGTATTTGTGGAATTAGACATTTTTAATGAAGGGCAAGAAAGACCTTTGAATCAGACCTTATAAATAGAGAACAGATGACTGTAAAATATTTCATTATTCTTCTTCTCCTCTATCAAACAAGAAAGTTTTTTTTTTGAATGGGGTAATATGCAAGTCCATTTTACTTGGAATCATTTTCATTCTTCCACATTTGTCATCAACAACTAAAAAGTGGAATTTTGTAGATGATCCTAGCTAGATGAGATTAAAAGTGAAACAATTTAAGTAATTAAAGTAGTAGATTCTACTCCATTGAATCTCCTCGAAGATTAACTAAAATTCAAAACAAAGAAAAGGTAAGGAAAAACCAGTGTTTTAAAAACCGGACCGGACCGACCGGTCGGACCGGTCGAACTGGGAACCGGCCAGGTAATCGGTCTGGTTCAATAGTCGGATCGGGTATGCCAGCAAACCGGTGGGAACCGGTGAAAACCGGAAAACCGGCGGTTTAATTGCTTTTTTTTTAAACTTTTTTTTGAACTTTTTTTTTAACATTTTTTTTAACTTTTTTTTAAATATATTTAGTAGTGTATTACTTAAATAGCATTCTCACATAGTTTTTTTCGTTAGTGACAAATTAAAAACTTTATTGTCTATTTGTTATCTTTGCTAATAAATTTTCTTAAATAGCATAAACATATTGAATTTTATTTTTAGGAGGATCCTATTTTGAATTAAATTTGGTACACATTGGAGTTATTTTGTTATAAACTATTCAATTAGATTAAGTTGTAATTAGATTTTGTTTAGATGATGTTGTAATTAGACTTTGTTTGCAATTAGACTTTGTAATTTTTTACTATTTTGTTATGTGTGATATCTTTGTTTAAAATTTGAATTTAAGTTATGAAATTGTGAATTTATGATATGATATTTTAAAAAATTTAAAAGCTAGTTATATTTTTTTAGAGACTGAATCATCCTGTTCGACCGGTTTTATACCTATATAATGACAGGTCTATTCAACCGAGTTATCCGGTTTAATCCGGTTTGGTCGTGCGGTTCGACCAGTAACCCAGTGGTTCGACCGATAAACTAGTGACCCAGTACCCTCACCGGTTCGATGACCGGTCCAGTTTTTAAAACACTAGGAAAAACAATTGAAGCTTGAATTTGGGGATTTCAATGAAAATGATAGGGAAGAAGGATCAACACCATTATCATCTTAGTTATGATGGAGTTAAGATTTTTTATGTTTAGTGTGTAGAAACTTGACAATTGGTGATGATTGGTATGTTAGAAAATTATGATAAACCCTAGTATCATTTGTAGGTTTAGGAACGTGATAAAGCTGATACCATGTAAGAATTGAATTCCCTGCTTTCTCATTGATATTCTTTGTCGTAATATACAAGTGTGAATATCTCTATATTTGGAAGCTAATAACATACAATTATTATTACACTAATTATAAAGATATTCGAATGTCATACAATTATGATTATATTAATTATCGATATATTCTAATAACCCATATATAAAACATGTGTCCGATGATTCAAACAAGTTTTCTTTAAAAAAAAATTATTTTTCTTTTCCTCAACATACTTTATACATATTCAAGACAAACTCGCATATGATTGAAATCGTTAAACATGTAATGAAGCAATGTTTGAAGGTGGAGAAAAATACAAGAAATGGGGGGTTGAATTGTGTTCTTTATCAAATTAAAATTCCCTTTCTCTAAATTCTTTTCTTTCTCTTAGTATCACATCCTCTGGATATGCTTTAATGTTGCGGAATCATGCTTGAAATGGAGTTGCATAACCAATGAGATATTCATTTTAAATTCTTTATATCATCATAACTTCTGACTTGTCTCAGTACAGTTCTGAAGACATTCTGCATGAATGTTCTGAGTTAAATGAATTGTACAGAAAGTAAAAGACACGTTCATTTTTATCTTGGTTCACCTTCTGAATAAGGCTACCTTCAGTCCACCCTCCTAAGGTGATTTTCCTCTCAAAAGAGGACTTAATCCACTATAACCAAACTTGATTACACCTGCATGATCAACCGTCGTGAGTAACAACCTACACAGCCAACTGCTGTGACTAACCTTGCACAAGCTAACTGCTCGTGACTAACTGCAATGGACAGTTCAATGATCCGATCCACTGATGATCTTCAGTTTGTTTCTTCAGAAGTTTGGTAGATGTAGCTGTGCATGTACTATTTTCTAGAAGTTCTGAAGATAGTTTCTTTTAGATTCAGATTTTCTAGAACACTTTCAAAGTAGATACTACTTGTACTCGACTTTAGGAAAATCATGCCAATTTTCAAGTTTCTCCTCCTTTTTGATGTATAACTTTAAATAAGAAAACATACTTCACAATTTCTAATATTTCACCTATACGGTTACTTATAAGATTATTATTGCTGTAATTAATTGCAAAGTATTAATATACACAAAGCTAGGACTATATCAGAAATTCAAATAGAAACAGGATCTAAGGTTTCTTAGGAAAAAGAGATAGCAGAAGATTTTTGATTTCATTTGTAGACTCCTCTTGCCTCATCATCCAGGATTTGAATTACCTGTTGGTTGCGTCCTGCCTGTCTAGTCGTTTTCTATCTTCTGCATTTTCCTTCTTGAGTTCATTTAGCGTTTCAAGCATCTTAGCAGATTTGTCACTGGCAACACTTGCAAGCACAGAGGAAACATCGAGAACATTGGGAGTCAACTGATTTGCATTTATTTCCCAAGTTGGTATTCTTTCTTCACAAATGTCTTCAGGCACTTCAATCAGAATTTGCTTCATTAGAGCCAAGGAAATTGCTTGATCTTCATCAATATCCATATGCTCAGAAGATGTAGAACAAGGAGTGTTGCTAATTACTAGAGGAGGTTTTAGCGCCCAGAGATCCATCACAAGAGTGATGACAACATTCAGATATTTAGAAAATTTCTCATTAGCTTGAGTGTGACATACTTCTTTAAGTTTAAGAGACTCAGAGTTGAATCTCCTTCTGAATGCATCCCAAAGGGCTTCTGAGGCCACTGGACTTCCATTTGTTGCACAATCAGCTTTTAATCTTGCAATCCATCCCTGCATATCAGTTTGAAAATTCTTGAATAATATGTCAACATCTGTTAGGACGGGTTCAGGATGATGAGGTTCATTGGAAAGTTCAGGTTCTGGTTCAAAGGTTTGTTCAGGTTCAGGTTCAGTAGTTTGTTCAGTTTGAGGTTCAGTGATTTCGGTTGGCAGAGATTTTGGAGTTGAAACTTCTGAGATTATTGGGAGTGAGTATGATGTGTGAATTGGTGATTTTTGTGGTGAAGGTGAGATTGAGATGACTTAAACTTCTGGTGAGGATGGACAGACAAAGTCTTTTAAGGATGAGTGAGGTGAAGTGGTTTTAGTTAAGTGTGGTGGTGTTTGTGTGATTGATTCAGCAAGGGTGTTATATGTCGGAACATTGGGTAATACTGTCGCTAAGGGGCTGGTAATCCCAGGAATGTTCCATGATCCTTTATACCACTCATAAGGTTTTGCAATTGGTTTATAGATTGAGGTCTGATTTCGGATGATTCTGAACAGACATTTTCAACACGGACTGGTGGATTTTTTCCTGATAAAGGTGAAGCTTCTGGTTCAGAAAGAGTGGTAGATACCATTTCTTTTGGTGGTGGATTTTCTTTTTCTTTTGGAGGTGAATTTTCAGGTGGGTTTAGATTTGTTAGTGTGAGAGTAATGACAGGATTTTCTTGTTGGATTTCTAGTGAAATGATTTTTGTTTGGGTTTCAACAAATGGTATGGGTGAGGATTCTTTTTGGTTGGAAGTTTGAATATCTGTTTCTTTTGGATTTTCTAAAGTACTGGAATTAGCTAGAGGAGTAGGGGTCTGAGTTTCTTGTTGTTGGGTGACAACAATTGTTTCTGTTGGTTTGGATGATTCAGTTGATTTTGAATCAAAATTGTAAATGTCTGACAACAGCTGTACTAAGTTTTAATTTTTTGGAGGACTTGTGGGATTGGTTTCTCAAGTTGGGATATTAGGAGATTTGGAGGATTGGTAGACAGGGGATTCAATAGTTTGAGGCTCAGGTAAGACAAATGTTTCAACATTATCAAAATTAATAGCAGAGATGAAGGTAGAAGGATTACCTGAGTACTTTTTCTTCTTTCTCTTCTGATCTTTGGAAGTTTTGATAGAGGTTCCTTCTTCTGCCGCCTTTCTTTTCTTGGATTTCTTCTTCTTCTTCTGAACTTCTGGAATGGGGTCATTTCTACCCTGAAGCCAGGCTGGATCAATTGGTATGCCTGCCTGCTTATTTAGTTCGATGAAATTAAGAATGATATCTGGAGTATCTCCAGCATTGAACAGAGGGAAATCATTGATCTGAACTTTCCTTTGATTAATGAAGTTTTCTGTATAGGAAGCGGGTGGACAAAAAATTTCATTGATGATTTTCATCTTCTTCAGGTTATTTCCCCTTAGAGTTTTTCCACATATTGGTTCTAATTCTTCCACCAGGTTTGCCTCTGCTAAATGAGCTACTATGCCATTTTCAGTCAGAGTATCTGAAATCAATCTTGAAAGAGGAATCCAGTATCTCTGAACCTTAACCTGCCGATTTTCTCTGGACTCGTTGACATGAGCCCACAAATGTTTGAAGAGAATATATGATAGATCAATCTTGATGTCTTTTCCTAGATAGTAAAGTAGAAATTGTTGATCGGTATTGACATAATTTGAGGAGCTTGTTGCTTTTTGATGGAAGATACAGCCCAGGAAGATTTTTGCCCAAACTAGGTAATATTCCTTCATATGTTTGAATTTTGAGGAAGGTTTCCCATTCTTAAAGATTTCAGTATAAATTGCTTCCATATCTGGTCTTCCATCAGCAACTGCAACTACTCATTCTCCTTTAAGACTGAGTAACTGTCCGGTTAGGTTTTATGTAATAACAATTTGCTTACCCATAACCATTGACATAATTTCTTTTGGTGTAGTAACCGCATGAATCCAAAATTCTTTAACAAGAAGAGGGAAGACTGGTCCGATTAATCTGTCAAAGAAAATTTCCCAACCTTAAAACCTAACTGTTGGTAGCAAATCAATCCCATTTTCTTTTATGTTTTCCAGGTCAACCATATATTCGTAGATAACATCTATTTCATCCACAGGAAGAAACATTGTCCTTTGTGGTTCAATATAACCTTTGGGTAGAGGGTGGTTTTGATGGGATGACGATGCAGATGCCATTAATGAGAGGTTGAGATATTTGAGAGAGAGAAACTAAGAAGCGTATAGGGTTTTTTTTGAAAAGACGAGGGAGCGAAAGAAAAGATGGACGACTTTACAGACTATTTATAGAGAACACACAAACAGTTAAAATAATTAAATGGAAAATAAAAGATTTTTATCAAATATTAAAAGTACAATCATGGTAAACATTTAATGGATTTGACAAACATGAGAAGGGACAAGACTGTTGAATTGATTGGAACAGTTTCCTAGAGTTTCATCACCATACATAGAACGCACGATGTTTCAAAGACTTACCCACGTGTTAAGCATCTTGGAGTTAGTGTGACACCCCACTAAAATGGATCTTCTGACCTATGATCTTTTGAACCCAGAGTTCAGATGTATTTCTTAGCAAGGATTTGTTCTTTTCTTCTGAAACCTCAGAAATTTATTGTTTATCCTTTCAGAGTTGATAGATTTTCTAAAAAGAAACAATTTATTTTCTTTTCTTTTATCTGGTTTGGCTTAAAGATTAATTCAGAGTTATAGTATATGCATGAAGAATATGACAAACAGTAGAGTAGGTGACAACTAATACTAGGCATGCAAGGGAAATTTATATACATTATTAATAAACTCATATTAAAGTCAGTAGAATTATAAAAGAGAGAGTTTTAGAAAGATCTGACCGTATTGAAGATAACCTTTCTTCCTTTCTTTCATGAGAGAGAGCATCTTCTTGAGCAGAAGTTCTGCCTTTCCTTGCTTCAGAGTCTTAGCTCTAAAATATTGTTCCACCTTGTCTTCTTCCTTTAATTTGAGCTGATGAATTCAAGATGACCACCTGGCATGAGTCATCTACACATGTTTATCTTTGATTTTGAATGTCGTCATTTAAGCACATTTCCTTCTTTCTGATGTCTTGAGCTTCTTATGGAATTTTGATGTTGATCCACAAAACTCCTTTCGATATGTAGATGATGTTCTCAGAGTATTGAGATCTTTGCCTTGACATCTTCTGATTATACTGAGTGTTGGAATATGTCGTTGTTTTTCTACTCAATGTGGTTTTTCTCCTTCTAGATATCTCTACACGGTTAAGTGTTTGATCTTGAGATCAATGACAGAGCCATGCTCTGATACCAATTGAAGGTGGAGAAAAACACAAGAAAGGGGGGATTGAATTGTGTTCTTTATCAAATTAAAATTCCCTTTCTCTAAATTCTTTTCTTTCTCTTAGTATCTCATCTTCTGGATATGCTTTAATGTTGCGGAAGCATGCTTGGAATGGAGTTGCATAACCAATGAGATATTCATTTTAACTTCTTTATATCGTCAGAACTTCTGACTTGTCTCAGTACAGTTCTGAAGACATTCTGCGTGAATGTTCTGAGTTAAATGAATTGTACAGAAAGTAAAAGACACGTTCATTTTATCCTGGTTCACCTTCTGAATAAGGCTACCTCCACTCCACCCTCCTAATGTGATTTGCCTCTCAAAAGAGGACTTAATTCATTATAACCAAACTTGATTACATCTGCACGATCAACCGTCGTGACTAAAAACCTGCACAACCAACTGTTGTAACTAACCCTGCACAAGCTAACTGCTCGTGACTAACTGAAATGGACTGTTCAGTGATCTGATCCACAGATATAACATCCATTGACTCCTGGACTTCTGACCTTCACTTGGTCTCCAAGAGAATTTCCACAATGACCACCATCATTGTCTTCTCAAGCTTCTTGACCTTTACTTGGTCGCTCAAGGCATCATCACCAAATTAAATTGGTTTCAATACAGTGCTTCTTAATAAGCAGATATTCTAAGTACAAACTATACGATACAATGACAACTAATCACTTTTAAGTGAATAATCGTTGGAGTCTTCTTGTCTGCATCTTCTGACGAGATCCTTCCTTGGTGAGAGTAAGCAGAGTAAGAACATTAGCTTCAGTTTTTGTGAGCTTCTTCAAGTTGATCTTCATCTTTAATCTTTCTTTAAAGGCAGATTATGAACATAGTATCTACTCGAAGTTGCTTCTTGTTTTTTATTCTTCTATTCTTCTTTTAAAGCAGATTAAGAACAACAGTTCTTATTCAGAGTTGCTTCTTGTTTTGATCTACTATTCTTCTTTTCAAGAAGATTAAGAACAACAGTTCTTATTCAGATTTGCTTCTTGTTTTGATCTTCTATTCTTCTTTTCAATCAGATTAAGAACAACAGTTCTTATTCAGAGTTGCTTCTTGTTTTAATTTTCTATTCTTCTTTTCAAGCAGATTAAGAACAACTGTTCTTATTCAGAGTTGCTTCTTGTTTGGATATTCTATTCTTCTTTTCAAGCAGATTAAGAACAACAGTTCTTATTCAGAGTTGCTTCTAGTCTTGATCTTCTATTCTTCTTTTCAAGCAGATTAAGAACAACAGTTCTTATTCAGAGTTGCTTTTTGTTTTGATTTTCTATTCTTCTTTTCAAGCATATTAAGAACAACAGTTCTTATTTAGAGTTGCTTCTTGTTTTGATATTCTATTCTTTTTTTCAAGCAGATTAAGAACAATTGTTTGACAGTCTCTAAAAAGATGGTGTATCAGATTGATTATGTTTAAGCTTTAATCACTTAGTGATTTTCGCAGTTTTGAGCACTACATCTTTTCGAACCCACCTTCCATAATGAATCTCTCTTCTATATGTACCTTTTAGATTTTATCCGTTATCTTGATCTTTGGAGAGCACATTAAATGCTTGCGTGTTGCTTTTTACTTTTGTTTTCTCCAATAAGCTGCATATGGATAGCTTCTTCAATCAACCTCAGGAGTTGTTCCATTGAAGTGTTGTAGTGTTTAGCTAATGATTCTATTTTATACGGCATTTCCCTTGACTCTGTAAGCTTTGTCTTTTATTAATTTTGTAGACTTAAGTTGTATCTTCTTTCAAGGTTGTCACGCGACTTTGTTGTTGTTGCTTTTGTCTGTCTTCTGCGTGCACCTTTAGAACTTCTGATGATGTCCTACCGAAACTTCATGTATCTGATATTTCTGTTTAGATCCTTGAAGCTTGTCTTGTTGAATTCTTGCTCTTTGTACAAAACTTATGATGTTGTCGTATAAGGCTTTATAGCATAGTATTTGCACACTCAATGAAATCATTAGTAATAAAATTGTTACTCACAAAATATATGCTTGTTATCATCAAAACCAGATTCTGAACAAAGATTATCAATCTTGTTCTAACAATGTTATCAATGAAGAATTAAAGATATTAATTTTTATTAGAAAATTTTTAATTATTTTATATTAGATGAATAAATGAAACTCAAATACTAGAACATATATAGAGGCGTCGATGTCTTATATTTTTTACATATCGATGTCGGAGTATCCGTGTCATGTCGCGGTGTCCATGTCAAAGTTTTTGTTTCACAAGAGGAAATAAATCCCCTGGTAATGTGGAAGTGTACCTAATTTAAGAATAAAATATGTATTTCTACAAGAAAATTTTGAAAATTCTAAGGGAATACAATCTACAATTCCTACAGGGATACCATAGATTTGTGTTACAAAGGGTGAGATCAGAAGTGTATTTCATTAAAGAGTATAATGACCATTAACAATTATGATAAAGGTAACTACGAAATTTGGAAATAGATTAAGGTCAAATAGTCATTTTTTCTTGATGGGGGTATTTTGGTCATTTCGAAATGATATCATAGGGTACTATAAGTCAAGTTATGATTCAATAGCTTTTGAGGAAGGGATTAAGTCACAAAAAAGTTAATAAGTAACAAGGTGCCAAATGGTATATTGGATTAAGTGGCAATGGTATTTGTGGAATTAGACATTTTTAATGAAGGGCAACAAAGACCTTTGAATCAGACCTTATAAATAAAGAACAGATGACTGTAAAATATTTCATTATTCTTCTTCTCCTCCTTCAAACAAGAAAGATGATTTTTTTTGAATGGGATAATATGCGAGTCCATTTTACTTGGAATCATTTTCATTCTTCCACATTTGTCATCAACAACTAAAAAGTGGAATTTCGTAGATGATCCAAGCTAGATGAGAATAAAAGTGAAACAACTTAAGTAATTAAAGTAGTAGATTCTACTCCATTGAATCTCCTCGAAGATTAACTAAAATTCATAACAAAGAAAAGGTAAGGGAAAACAATTGAAGCTTGAATTTAGGGATTTTAAAGAAAATGATAGGGAAGAAGGATCAACCTCATTATCATCTTAGTTATGATGGAGTTAAGATTTTTTATGTTTAGAGTGTAGAAACTTGATAATTGGTGATGACTGGTATGTTAGAAAATTATGATAAACCCTAGTGTCATTTGCAAAGATTTATTCTAAATTAATTATGATTTGATCCTTTAAATGTTTTTGAATGATCCATGATGTTTTAGATGCATAGACATGGTATTTTTTGTGAAATTTGATTTGTGATTCAGATCAGGCGTGCATGATTCAAAGTACATTGTCAAGAATACACCCACTGTATTTGTGATCCAAACCAGGAGGTTGCATGATCTAAATCATGGACCCAAAACTCTAAAAAAAGAAAAGAGAAATGCTAGAATGACACTAAAACATACACTCACACCGTATATTGATAAGGTTAGACATACTTTTGATTTTTAAAATTTTTGTTTTTTCTTTAGTTTTAGTGTCCGCATAAAATTAGTTTGTAATGTTTACGGTGTAACTAAGGTGTAGGAAAATTAAGTGTCAATATAACATCTCTAAAAAAAACCTTGTTTTTATGCTTCAAAACATTAGTTTAAGATGGCTAAATATCCTTAAGACTAATGGGTGATCCTATACTTAATTATCATTGATGAATGACATATAAGCAAGTGTAATGTATGAATAGGAATGGATCAACTAAAGTATGTAATGTATAATTATACTAAACAAGATTTATTATGAATCCAGTGGGCTTTGGTTATTATATTTATGAGTTGTTAAGCATGAACCATAAACTTAGAATGAGACTAAGTAATGGTTAGTAAATGTGAGACATGATATGATAATTGTAAGATAATGCTTAGATTAATCTTGGACTAAGGAAACCTAAGCAATGAATAATAATAATAAATAACACTACTGCATCAAGGCGATTCCAAAGTCTAGGCTTTCGAAGGCGGAATAATGTGATCAAGCACGTTGTGAACGTGTGCCTTCACTTTGGATAGGGGAGACTAGGAGAGGAAGAGATTTGAATCATTTTCCAACATAGACGAGATAATGATTTTCCCGTTGTTGATAGTTAAAATGGAGTGGAATTTGGATGTTGCCGCCTGAGAAAGGTTGGATTGTGGGGCTGATGAAGTGTCATCAGATGTTCGAGGGTGGGAGGTTTCTTCTGCCATGGTACAACAAAAGGTGTGCGGCGGCTAGAAAAATTTGTAGGTTTAGGAACGCGATAAAGCTGATACCATGTAAGAATTGAATTCCCTACTTTCTCATTGATATCCTTTGTCATAATATACAAGTGTGAATATCTCTATATTTGAAAGCTAATAACATACAATTATTATTATACTAATTATTAAGATATTCGAATGTCATACAATTATGATTATACTAATTATCGATATATCCTAATAACCCATATATACAACATGTGTCTGATGATTCAAACAAGTTTTCTTTAAAAAAAATTGTTTTTCTTTTCCTCAACATACTCTATACATTTTCAAGACAAACTCACATATTATTGAAATTGTTCAACATGTAATGAAGCAATGTTATCAACGAAGAGTTAAAGATATTAATTTTTATTAGATATTTTTAAATTTTTTGATATTAATTAGATGAATAAATGAAACTCAAATACTAGAACATATATAGCGGCATCAATGTCTAATATTTTTGACATATCGATGTCAGAGTATCCGTGTCATGTTGTAGTGTCCATTTCAAAGTTTGTGTTTCACAAGAGGAAATAACTCCCCTGGTAATGTGGAAGTGTACCTAATGTAAGAATAAAATATGTATTTTTACAAGAAGATTCTGAAAATTCTTAGGGAATACAATCTACAATTCCTACAGGGATACCATAGAGTTGTGTTACAAAGGGTGAGATCAGAAGTGTATTTCATTAAAGGGTATAATGACCATTAACAATTATGATAAAGGTAACTACGAAATTTGGAAAGGGATTAAGGTCAAATGGTCTATTTGTCTTAATAGGGGGTATTTTAGTCATTTCTAAATGATATCACATGGTACTACAAGTCAAGTTATGATTCAATAGCTTTTAAGGAAGGGATTAAGTCACTAAAAAGTTAATAAGTAACAAGGGACCAAATTGTATATTTGATTAAGTGGGATTTTTTTTTGAAAGATGATTTTTTTTAACGGGGTAATATGCAAGTTCATTTCACTTGGTATCATCTTCATTCTTCCACATTTGTTATAAACAACTAAAAAGTGGAATTTCGTAGTGATCCAAACTTGATGAGAATAAAAGTGAAACAAGTTAAGTAATTAAAGTAGTAGATTCTACTCCATTGACTCTCCTTGAAGATCAACTAAAATTCAAGACAAAGAAAAGGTAAGGAAAAATAATTGGAGCTTGAATTTGGGGATGTCATAGAAAATGAGGGGAAGAAGGATCAACACCATTATCATCTTAGTTATGATAGAGTTAATATTTTTTATGTTTTGTGTGTTGAAACTTGATAATTGGTGATGATTGGTATGTTAGAAAATTGTGATAAACCTTAGTGTCATTTGCAAAGATTTATTCTAAATTAATTGTGATTTGACCCTTTAAATGTTCTTGAATGATCCACGATGTTTTAGTAGCATTATTATATTTTAGAAAATGGTTTATATGCATATAAATGATGTGTTTTGTACAATTTGATTTGTGATTCAAATTAGGCTTGTATGATTCAAATTACGTTGTCAAGAATACACTCATTGTCTTTGTGATCCAATCCAGGAGGTTGTATGATATAAAACATGGATCCAAAACTCTAAAAAAAAAGAAGAGAAATGCTAGAATGACACTAAGAGATACACTCACACCGAATATTGATACGGTTACACATACTTTTGTTTTTTTAAATTTTTTTTATCTTGCTTTGGTTTTAGTGTCAGCATAAAATTGGTATGTAATGTTTACGGTGTAACTAAGGTGTAGGAAAATTAAGTGTCAACATAGCATGTCTAAAAAAACTCTTTTTTTTTGCTTCAAAACATTAGTTTAAGATGACTAATGATCCTTAAGACTAATGGGTGATCCTATACTTAATTATCATTGAAGAATGACATATATGCAAGTGTAATATATGAATAGGAATGGATCAACTAAAGTATGAAATTTATAATTTATACTAAGCAAGATTTATTATGAATCCAGTGGGCTTTGGTTATTATATGTATGAGTTATTAAGTATGAACCATAAACTTATAATGAGACTAAGTAATGGTTAGTTGATAACACTGAAACACACTATGTATTTGACTCGAATTGCACATAATTATTATTGTTTTTAGTATTATTTTCTTGTGTTATTATTGTATTTGTCTTATTTTCAGGTGTCATGCCCATTTGGAACTCTCCTTGAAGAAACCAAGCAAAAAGGCCAAGAATATGAGATTTTCAATGAAATTCCACACATGGCGTTCAGCTTGGCGACCGCTATAGGAGGCGCCATGACGTGTCCACTTCCACCTAGAGGACAATTGCCACGTCTTCACCTCTTTTCAATGGTGGCGTGCGCCTTCTTGGCCTCGGCAAGCGCCGTCTTCACAAAATGGTGTCCTGCCCAAAAGGAGTTGGAGGATAGTCTTGTAAAAGTTGGAACTCCTCTATAAATAGGAGTTTTCGTTTCATTTTAAGGCATCCAACTTAGTTTACAACACTAAGCCTATACTTACCTCTTGTAAAAGCAATAATTCTCCACATCGGAGAATTATTGCACCATAGTTGTGATTAGGTTGGAGCATGTTATTTACAATCTTGCCACCATTTTACTTCAAGCATAATTTACTTTCTCATGAAAGGGAGAATAACGTTTAAGTTTATTTATATTTATATAATAATATAATATAATTGTTGATATTTAAAAATAAACAACTTTAAAAAGAGAAAAAGTACATTTAAAATAAATCTAAACACATAGAATAATTAAAACAACAAATTTAAAATATATAGTTCAGCTTGACTCTCATAAATAAAGTACAATTTTATTTCATTTCATACCATATAATTTCCTTCTCTTAGAAATTGTTCTTATTTTAGTAACAAAAAACAATTGTTTTATATTAGTCTTTTTTTTTCTGTTCAACAAAAAGGTCAATGTATTTTGATCTCTTTCGATATAAGACTTATAACATTGACTACAAAACTCCTCATATTCTAAAATATAATTTTCCATTCAATGCCCAAAGTTTATAACTTTGACTTACAATAGGATCAGACAAGAACATTAAGGACAGAAACAATAGAGATATTAATATCTCTTTATACAATGCTCAAAGTAAATAGAAAAAAACATTGGAAAACAAAACTAATCATAAGTGTTAGTAAAGTTGTTGGACTCGTCTTCTAAACGACCATTATTGATCACTTGCAGCCTATCATTTGGCATCTCGTGAAGACTTCCACCAACATTACCAAACCTATGAAAATTAGGGTTTTTAATAAGAGCCGCGGTAATCAAAACTTTGCTAGCAGCCATAATCTTTCCTTTAACAATTCCACCATAAACGTGTCCCTCGTCACCGTTGGAGACAAAGATAGAGAAATATGAATTAGACGAGGCAATATTCAACAATGAGGGAGAAGCCTGACAAATATAAGGATTTATGTAAGTTCCCGTGAGAGATATTATATTGAATGGTCCTTCAACGGGGAAACCAATAACACGTGTTTCTGGAAAGAGAAAGGTAACATCAGAGACTAAACCAGAGCCACTCAACACGGTGAGTCCTGCTTGTCGAGATCGAGCTAAGTTTATAAGAGACTTCACAACATCTCTTCCTTGAGGGATCTCGATAACAATATGCTCCATTAGAATATTTTCTAGTTTAAATTTTGAGAGAAAGAGAGAGGGGGAGAAAGTGTGTTTTTTTGTGAATAAGATACTCTCAATGTGATAGGGTATTTATAAATGGTTTTGAATGTTGCTAACACACATCCTAGGTTTTGGAGATACTACCAAATGTTTAAGAAAATACTAAAAAAATTTAAAGAAAATGAACACCACAAATATAGCCATTCTGGATTAGGAATTTATTTTATGTCATGATATATTATTAATAATATAAAATGGAATATAATTGGATTTTACATTATCTGGAAAATATATAATAAAGGATAATCATATATTTTCAATGCCTATATGTGAAAGTCAAACCAATTATATTTTTTCTTAATGTTTTGATTATTTTGTGAAATAAGTTAGTCTAAATACATTTAATCTCCAGAAAATGAAATACATTGATTGGTACTCCTACTTTTGAATTTTAACTATACTGAATGAAATAAAGTTTTAACACAAAATAATTATTTATTGTTTTGAATGTGACAACAAAACTCCTCATTTGTAAAATATAATTCTCCATTCAATACCCAAAGTTTAAAACTCTGACTTACAATAGTATCATTCAGACAAGACCATTAAGTGGTTGATATGGGCTTTGGCTAATATGCATAAGGATTTTCCTTATGCACCATGTCTACGTAAGCCATTGGATCATGTTTTTTTAATTCAGTATTGAGTATTGAGTGGTGAGTATTGAGTATTGAGTAATAACAATTGATGTCTAGAATTTGATCCAAGGGTCCATAATAATCTATGCATGGTGCATAGATTTTTATCTATGCACAGTAAATACACCCGTTGATAGGATATCTATAAGTGGTTCCGAATGTTGCTCATGAACACCATTAATAAAGTTGATAGAGAGTAAAATTAGTGGTTCCAAATGTTGCTCATGAACACCATTAATAAAGTTTAATAAAGAGTAAAATTATATAAATTAAGTTAGTTTATTAGTTATTTTATTATGGATTTTTTTGTTTCAGCTTTAAAAAAAATAGATTTTTTCTTTGTAATTTTGAAAATAGATTTTTCAAAACCGTTTTTTAAAATATTACAAGTTTTTTTATATTCGTTTTTTATAAAATGAAACACTAATTTTGACATCTTATAACATAAACATACATTATTGAAGACCAAAAATTAGTCAAAATCGCAATTTTTTCAAAAAATTGTATTTCAAAAATGATTTTTATGAAAATCTATTTGAAATAGCTTCAAAATTAAGTAATTTTTTGAAATTTTGATATCCAAATTTTTTCCCATAAATGGATGAAATACCTAAAATCACATTTTAAGAATAACTATTCAAACAAAAATTTTATTTGAAAAAACTTTTATAAAAAGTTTCTTTGTAAATTTTTTTTTTCACAACATTTAAAATTTCTACACAGCAACAACATTTAAAATTGTTTAGATTATAACATTCTTGCCTTAGTTTTAGTTTTATTACCACACTGCAGAAGAAACAACAACCGATTCAAAAGACTAGCTCCAATAGCTACCTCTCTAGCACTTCCAAAATCACTACAAACAGAAACAATAGAAAGTATCCCAACAGCACTCTCACTTAGGGATGTCAATTGCATCTGTTAATGGGGATTCCTGTGGAGAATATCTGTGCGGAGATCCAAAGTTGGAGATTTTTTTCCCCGTGGGGATGGAGATGAAGAGAAATGTTCCCCCGATAAAACTGTGGGGCGAGGATTGGGAAAGTATCCTCCGCCCCGTGGATTCCCCGACTCCGACCATATATTTTAATTTTTATACTTTATATATTATATATATATTATATAATTTTACATGGAAAATATTAATGTATTAGAAAATGAAGAGTCATTAGAAGTTATAGATTTGTCACACATAATCAACCACTTGCGTTGGACGACATCGGTACTGTGGTAGTAAATTAGTGGAAGCACGGTAGCAAGAAGTTATGTTACTATTTATTTAATTTTTTTACATAAAAAATATTTGCAACATCAAGTTCTTTTGCTTTTTATTTATTTATTAATGATGCAAGATGTATTTTGATCTTTTTATAAAATAAAGATGAAAATATATGCGTTTTAAAAAAACGAAAAAAATAACAAAATACTAGTGTCATAGTTTTGATCGAAAAGTGTAGAAATTTTCTTAAGATTCGATCTTCGTGGATATCCGTGGGGATCTGTGGGGATGGGGATGAGGGGAAATATTCCCCCGTGGCGGGGATTGGGGATGGGGATGCGGAATAAATTTGGGGGTGGGGCGGGGAGCGGAGAATCATCCTCCGAACAATCTCTGCCCCGTTGATATCCCTACTCTCACTACACTCCTCATTACCAATTTACCTAAATACAAATATTGTAGAAATTGAGAAAGTATCCCAACCGCACTCTCACTACACTCCATCAATGCATCATCATTCCACAATTAACCTAAAACAAATATTGCAACAAAAACTCAAAAAGAAATTGAGAATCAGAAATTGGCGAAAGAGAACAGAGCAATAGAAAGATATGAAGCAGAGGAAGAAAGAAGTTGAGAATCAAAAGCAATTATACCTGAACTTTCGCCGCGGATGAAGTAAGAGAAAGAGATGGAAGGAGTAAGCGATGCTCTCTTTCTTTCTGCAAGCTGCAAACCCTATTCCTCTCTTTTTTAATTTATTTTTTTAATATATGGACTAAAACAACTATTGGATGTCGTTCCCCATACTCCATAATGCCCACATTGTAACATCCCAATTTTATTAGCTATTTTATTAATTATCTTATTTGGTGTTTTTAATAATTATTTATTTTATTTAATTATTTGGTATGATAGTTATTTAGTTGGTGTTTTGTGCTAATTAGACCATTTGTAATATGATGAGGTAATATGTTAATGGACTTAATTAGTAGAAATAGAAGGATGGGTAGTAAGTGGGTTAAGCCCAATTAGAAAGAAAAGAGATAGTAAGAGTTGAGTTAGGTCATTTTTCATAAGATTGACTTTGGTAAGAACAAGAGGAATAGAAGATAGTAGAAGAGAGAAGAGGATTTTGTAGAAACTTGAAGATAGAAGGAGATTAACTTGAGGTAAGGGGGAGAATCCCATTATCTCGAACTTATATGTATGCAATGTGATAGTATACTAGTTAATCATCTCAGAATTTCATAAAATTGTTAAATGTTAGGGTTTATGTGAAACCAATGTGATTTTGTGAATGGTTCATGTTCAATGTGTTGTATGGATGACCCATATCTAGAAACATGAATAGGAACCCATAATATGTGATAATTTGTTGTTGGAATGAGTTTTGTTGTGTTAAAATTGGATGTGGGTTAGTGGTTGTTGTATGAGGGGGAATGGGGAAGGAAAATGGTGACTTTTGGGTTTTTATGCAGCATTAGTCGACCTATATAGAAGCCAGGGTCGGCCTGAGCTAACCCGCAAATGCAAAAATCTGAGTTTTTCAGCATGAGTCGACTCATGCGTCGGCCTGAGTAAACCCGCAAGTTATCCAATTTTTGGCAGATATTGTAAAGACCATAACTTTTGACCCATAACTCATTTTTATGCGCCGTTCGAAGTGTTAGGAAGCTAATGTAATTAACTATATGATGGGGATGGAATAATTATCACTTGATGAATTAATTATGATGTTAATATGTGGATAACATGTAATTATGTAGATGTGCGTTATGGATTGATGAATTGCGGCTAAGATTAGGGGATGTGTTATGTGATATGATATTCATGATATGCTTGAATGAATATGTGCCATTCGAAGGTGTTTTATTGGAAATGATTATTTGAAATATGTATGTATCGAGATGTGAATTGATTGATGATAATGCAATGCATGTTATGCTAGTCTTGAATACATGTGATTTATCTATGAGTGTTAAGTGATGCATTGTTTGGTATTGAAGTCGTGTAGTTGTTTACGGTGATTTCCGGTAAACAACCGCTAGTCTTCCAAACTATAATAAATATGATTTGGTTACTCGCAGGATCGACTAGATTGATCCTAGGACACATAGTCAAGAAGATTGTTATCAATGTTTATTCGAACCATATTCATTATTTGTCTTCTTCAATAAGCGTTGTTCGATTAAAGAACAAATAGTCTTGACAATCACTTTGTTATATATAAATGTGACTTCAATGAAAAGATAAGTAACATAACATAGAAAATTAAAAGGACTATTGAAACGTAAAGAATCTTAAACTGCAGAAATGTAAAAGACTTTGAAAGTAAATAGCATGAAAGTAATTCGAAAGTAAGTGACGTTAAAGTAAAGATACAGAAATGTAAATGGCAAGAAGTAAACGAAATGCAGTAATTCTGGAAGATAAAAACAAAAGATAATACACATGTATTAAAATGGTGGTGTCATACGTACATTTTTTCAGCGAACTCTTTCTCTTAACGCTTGATACTTGAGTAAATATGTGAGTGATTTGTACAAAATGAACACACGGAATCCTAACATTAAGACTCCTATTTATACTAGTTTCGACCTTAACGGTCCTATACTAATCTGCTGCCACGTTTCTCATAAAAACTCCTAGCGATGCCATCTGTTACTTGGACAGTTACGAAACCGTCTTCGAATTTCAAATCTTCCCGCCTGAGTCTGTCTTCGACGCGTGGCAGTGTATTAAACAAACACTACGAAAAAACACGCTAAGTAGTAATACTTGAATATATTTACAAATTTGTCTAAGTCCCCGAAGACACATACTTTTCGCTAGCTTTCAGTATTCATTATCTTCATAGTGAACTTAGAAATATTTACTCTCGAAGCATGACCATCAGTAGTCATTCTTTTATTTTTAAGGGATGGCCATCAATAACCATCTTTCCTTCGATTTTCTACCTCTTCGAAGGATAAATACTTCAAAACGAAATCTTCAGCTAACAAATTGCCCCCAATAAATGCCTGTTTCGAGAGTCAACAGAAATAGGCGTTTCTTGTCATTATAAGATTTCGTTCTTTATTGATCTTTGAGAGTTCCAAGACTGCTGACTAACGTCATAATCATTGATGACCCTGTTTCCGAAACGTCTTGTCATTTTCAAAGATGTCTTCTCATAACTTACATTCCCACGTTTTAACCTTACTTCTTGATCATTACTCCTACATACTAGGAGTGAAGCTATCTCTTATTCGACCGCCGTTGGATTAAATCACCAGCCGCCACGTGTTCTTTGGATTTTACCCAAAAGATTTAAAAAAGGTTTCCGTTAAACCTTTAAATACTTGGTCTTATACTTCTACACAACCTTCCACCTCTATTTCTTCATCTTCTTCAAAAGAAAACCAAACATCTTCAATCTCTTCAAAATCTCGTTCTCTTAATCGGAAATTTCTCTATGGCTTCATCTTCAAATGTTCTTCAACCTGCTCTGAAGCTCCAATCAACAATACGGTCTGGGGAACAAGAGCACGTTCAAAACCCTAACACCGAAGAAATATGCGCTATTTACGCTTCCCAGGTAATCATTCCCTTTGAACTTTCTGGAAAATCTCTCGCTTTTATGGGTCCATTACCAGGTGAAAATATCCCATCTCTGAATAAATTCTTCCCTGCTTATTACAAGACTAGACCATTAGTTAGCAAAATTAAGATAGATGAAGATGGTTGTTCTCCCCCAGGAAAATCTGCTAACATGGAAGAAACTCCCACTGAAACCCCTTTAGCTTTAGCGAAAATTAGGGTAAACTATATGACCAACTCTGTAAAAGTGTTTAGATCAATCCCTTTGGCCAAGGATCCTGATTTGTACTATGCCTGGTTAGAAAAAGTAGAGAAACAGAAAGAATCCTTCTGGAAATCGTTAGGAATATACGATTTGATTCAACTGTCCAAGACAGGTTTAGAATACAACCAACCCATGTTAGTAGCAGCGGTTCACTTTTGGGATGCTTCTCACAACACTTTCCATCTCCCCTGCGGAATGGTTACCCCTACTCTTTTTGATGTGGCTGCGATTACAGGACTTCGACCAACTGGCGAAACCTTCGATCCTAACGAAATGGATAATGATACTATTGGTTTTAATGACTCACAAGTCACTTATACTGCATTCATCCAGAAGCATCATATTACCACCGAAACGGCAGTATCCGATGAAGAACATATTGCTTTTCTAGCGCTATGGCTTTCACGATGTGCCTTCTGTTCAAGATCTATTCAAGTTGCAAAGAGATATCTTTGCATGGCTAATCAGTTGCATGCTGGAAAAAAGCTCAACCTCAGCCAACTGCTTTTAGGGTCTCTTTATGAAAACCTCAGCGAAGCTGCATCCCTCACCAAGAATTTCAAATCTGGTAGTTTACTTTATGCTGGCCCTTTCTGGCTATTACAACTGTGGCTTAATGCTACATTCGAAACTCATCTTCCCTTTCGAGGAAACGTCAATGAGGAAGATAGCAAAATCAAGAATCGAACTATAGAAGGAACCAGGTTAGCTTACCTAACTCCAAAAGAAGAAATTGGAAAGCTTCGTGAACACTTCTTGGCGTATTCAATGATGTTTGCCCGGCGTAACCAGTTCGATCCTTCTATGGCCCCCTTTGTACACAGAACAATAGGTCCTGAATGGTTTACTCGAAAATTTCCACCAACATCTCAGGATCAACAAACTGAGTCTATGGAAATTTGGGAAGCCTTTCTGACTCCAAGGTTATTTTCCCATCGTCTTCGACCATCCAAAGGTCAATGCATTCTCATGTGCTACCAACCAAATTTGGTCTCGAGACAGTTTGGGTTGGTTCAAATAAAACCCAAGTGTTTATATGAGAAAAGAAACCATATGTGTTTCCATACCTTGTACTTGACTGAAGAAGAATGTAAAACAAAAATCAACAAATACGTTGGCACCACCAAACTTCCTCCTGTCTCTTTCGAACCTGCTTTTTATTCCACACCAGACTTTCATCAATGGTGGACGGATTATTATAGCTCCCAAATCTTTGATGCTGATAGCCTTGCTCAAGCACTAACTGCAGCTTTTACTGATGTGCAGGAGAATTTTCAAAAAGGTACTTCAACTCATATTAAAGAAATCCAAGCTTTTCAAAAATTCTTTGAAACTATCTACAGGCCTGATGATCTTAGTCGGACCGTTCGTGAGGCTGCAGTCATTTTGCGCGAAAAGTTTTCCGCCAAACTGGATAAGTTGAAATTGCCCTCGTATGTTCGACCAGAACTACGTTATGAAGTGGCTTTCAAACTTAATCCTCCAAAATTCCCTCCACTACCAAGTGCTGATTTTGGTGTGGCTCTAAGTCCTCCTTTCCCAGACTGGTTCGTGTGTGGGAATGCTCTCAAAATTCTTCAAGAGAGTACCAAAAAACGCGCTGAACGAGTGGTTCCGACTAAGCATACCTTGGATACTTTCAAAGGACATCTTCATATAGATCTTAAACATGTTCGTGTCCTGACCCCAATACCTGAAGGTTTGGATTAAGACAATCTTTTCGACTGACTTTTCTTTTCTTTGCTGATATACTGATTTCAGTTTCAACTACAGCTGTTGCACGAAGGAGGAAGATCAAGGAAGCTTCTGCCCAAAAAGATTCTGGGACATCTCAGAGCAACAAACCAAGTGAAAGTGATTCCATCGTTACCGGCAAGAAGCCCACGGTACATACTCATCTCATACTCTTGATTTTGCACAATCTGTGAGTAGTATCCATCTTACTTATTGTCTATTTGCCAGAGCTCGAAACCCCCAACAGGTTCGAAGCGGAAAGCTTCCCCAACAGCTGCCTCAGATGGCGAAGATAAATCTCCTCCCCAAACTAGACAAGGACAAAAGAAGAGACAAAAAGCTGTTACCCCTTCGAGAAAAGGGAAAAGAATAAGCCCTTCTAAAACTGTTTCTCCTGGTGATAAGGCGTCCTCTGAAGAGTCTCCTTTGAAAACTGCTAGCAATGCTTTCGTTGTGGAAAGTCATAATTCAAGTCCAGACAATATCCCAACCAAGGTATTTGGGTTCCACCCCACAGATTATCTTATGATCTTAACCAAATAATTAAACTGACATTTACCTTGTTATTGCAGGAAGACGCTGGCACTGCTACTTCAGGTTTCAAGGACCATGGCTTTACCATTAATGTTGACAAACTTTACAGTAATTGTCAAACTTTAACTTTCGTTAACTAAACTCTTCAAAAGTTTATTTTTATGACTAACTTTGCTCTGTTTAACATAGGTACCTCTCAAAATCAAACTCATGTTCTTTCGCCAGTCTTTGAAGACGTTAGGCCAATTGCTACCATATTGCCTAATGAACCAGTCGAAGAAAGTCACTCTACTGACGAATCCCCACCTACTCATCAAAACAAAAATTTGGAAGAAGATCACCCATTCTCAGGCAGCGACAATGTGAACCCCCAAACACATGACAGTGAAGATACTGCGTCGGAGCGAGATGCTATGGAGGAAATTTCTCAACCAGCAAAACAAGATCCTCAAGGGACTTCGACTCTTGAGACGAAAACCATTCCTGAGACAACTTCGACGCTTGCCCCCATGAAGCCTACTCCTTTGGAGCTGGAACAACTTAAGCAAACTGATCCTCTTAGTTTCTTAAAGGCCATCATGGATGCGAATACTTCTTCGCCTTCGGAGCTTAATGTCTCTCCAGTTGCAACTGTAGAATCTGGTGATAAAGAAGACATTCCTAGCCTCCTCCGACAAATAAAGGAGAGATTCTTTGGGGTCAATCTTGTAGATGTCCTCAACCGGGAACCTATTAAGAGTCACAACTTAAATCAACTTCTAAAGAAGGTAGATTTGCTTCAAGTTTCCACAGAAGTTTCAGAGGTAATTGTTCTGTTAGGCTCTCTACTCGAGCAACTCCAGGCCAACATTCTTCGAAGGCAAAATGTCGAAAAAGAGCTATCTGAGACAAAGGCCTCTCATGACTCTTCATGGAACTCTGCTGTGGACGCAACGAAACAAGGTGAGGCCCTCAAGCTCAAACATTCAGAAAATCAGAAGGCCTTTGATGATTATGAGAAGAACATCAACTCCTGGAAACAAGAGATAAAGGCACTCGAGGGTAAGATAAAAGAAGCTGAACGTTGTCAGGCAGCCATACAAAAATCTAACCAACAAGATTTGCTCGAAGTGGTGCAGTCGGGCATTAGACATTTCGAGACTGCACAGAAATTAGTGCCAAAAATCGAAAGTTTGAAGAAACAACGGGCACTAATCGAGCTTCGTATGTCTTCGTGGGAGACTCAATACTTGAAGATCAAAACGGATCTCCCTGAAGATTTTAACTAGATGTTTTTAATCCTGTTACTTGTTGCACCTTTGTTTTGTAATCGAGACTACTGTAGACTCATAATATTTGTATGCTTGACTCCCATCTATATCTATAATGTTTGCCAGCATTTCTTTTTAGCGAATCTAAACATTTCTGCCAAAATATATCTTTAGATCCTCTACAGTGCTTTTTATTTAATGCAACATGTAGAATCCTGAACATCTTTCGCAGCGTTCTTGCCTCTAGACTTGACGTTTCCACTTCTTCTAGCCATAATCATTATTAAAAAGTGACGTCACTTTCTCCAAAACGTCGGTTTTAAGACGTGCGTGCATCAGTTTAATGATTACTTCTCAACTTCCAAGGGCGGGAAACGGCGGAAGCCATAACTTCTTTCTTTGGAAAACCAACCGCAGTCCAATCACTCATTAACAATTAAAACCCACCCTTCAGTATTCCCAGTCTATATAAAGGGTCAAATATTGGTCTTCATTTCTCCATTCATGCGTTTTCTCTCCAAACCAAACACAGAAAAAAGAAAACACACAACTTCTCTTTCAGAACAACTTTCTTATCTTGCAATGGCTGAACCCCTCTTCTTTAACGACATCAAAGCCCTCATCAGAGGCGAGTTCAGACTCTCTGAGGATGAACTTGTTCGCCATTTCATCAACATCGAAACCCTGTTTGTCAACCAAGAACTGGACTTCTATTTTGAAGAAGTCTTGGAGGGTGCTATTTACCCCAACATGGTGGCGGAATTCTGGATGAATGCGTCTTTACGCATAGATCCTGAAGGTAGGACCACCATTGATTCTGAGATTCGACATGCTCGTCTCAGCATTACTCCCACCACTATTGCCAACCTGATAAAATGCAATAACTCTGGTGAAACTTTTGATGACAACAGTTTCAGCATGACTACTCATCTCATGTTGAGAACTCTCATGGACAACGATCGCTTCAGTGCCAAAGTCATCAGGATCTGGCACCAGATGCTCGTGGGGAACTTCCAACCTCGGCGGATCGATGAAAACAACATCATGGTTGAAGACTTGGAGTTCATCCTCTGTGGTCTTCGAGGGAGGAAAATTAACATTCCTTTAATGATCTTCAAAGGACTTGTTAAAGCTGTCTCTGCCGGTGTTGACCGTCGAGGGAGTGTGACTTGTCTTCCCTACGGGAGACTCCTCAGTTACATTTTTCTGAAGAAAGGTGTAGTGAGGCAGGATGCGAAGCTCTGGAGCCACGGACATGTTCGAGGCTGAACCTTCTCCTGTGTTGTCTTTGGACAATTTAGACCAAAGGATTAACTAGCAAGTTTTTACCTTAGGTTTAATCTTTTTATATATATATGCCTTCCTTTCTTTTTGTAACCTCAGATCCTATTCTTTGGATCTTTTTGTAATGAATGTACTTCTATGCTTGAAATGAAAAGAATATTTTGGTGTCTTCTTTGATTTTTCTTTCCATAATTCTTTCTGATTGTGAAGCCATTTTGATCAATGTGAAGTATATTTTTTGACACATGCCTGACCATTTTGGCTTTTCGTAGTACCCTGAGTATCTACGTCTTTGCAATCCTTACTTCGTGCATACTTGGTTTATATCTCTTCAAATATTTCCCGTTTACTCTCAAGATCCTATGATCTTCTGCTAATTCTTCAATTTCGTAAGCATTGTTCGAGAATACTTTTAAGATTCGAAAGGGTCCTTCCCAATGTGGGGACCATTTACCAAGTGCCTGATTCTTTCGATCTATAGGTAAAATAACTTTCCAGACTAAGTCATTATTAACAAAAGTTTTACCTTTCACCTTTTTATTATAAGCTCTGGACACTCTTTCCTTTTGCCTTTTTATCATTTCCAGTGCTCGAAGTCTGTCTTCGTCCAAATCTACTAACTCATTCATCATTAACTCCCAGTATACGTTGGGAGGAATGTCTGCTTGTCTTTGTATTCTTACTGATTGCAAACATATCTCAATTGGGAGTACTGCATCATGTCCAAACGTCAACTGGAAAGGAGTTGTATTTGTGGCTTCTTTTGGAGATGTCCGACAAGCCCAGAGCGCTTGATCTAAAGTCTTATGCCAATTCTTAGGTTTCTTTCCCACATGTTTCTTAATAAGGCCAATTATTATTTTGTTTGCTGCTTCAACCTGTCCATTTGCTTGGGCGTAATAAGGTGTAGAAGTAAATAACTTGAAACCTATTTCTCTGGCAAAATCTTGCATTTTTCGTCCAGTAAAGACTGATCCCTGATCAGTTGTTATACTTTCTGGGATTCCAAACCTATATATAATGTGTTTCTGAATAAACTCAATCACAGCCTCTTGATCCACATTTACCAGTGGTATTGCTTCGACCCATTTTGTGAAATAGTCTATTCCTACCAAAATGTACCTTTGACCTTTAGATGACTTGGGGTGAATTTCTCCAATCAAATCTAATGCCCATCCCCTGAAAGGCCATGGTTTTACTATTGTACTTAATTCGTTCGCTGGAGCGTGTTGGATACCTGCATGTTCTTGGCACTCTTGGCACCCTTTCGCAAACTCTATGCAATCCTTTAACATCGAAGGCCAATACATCCCATAACGAAACAAGAGCCATTTCATTTTGTGCCCTGCTTGATGTGCACCACATGCCCCACTATGTACGTTCGACAGAGCCAAATATGCTTCTGCTTCACCCAAGCATTTCAACAATACCCCTTCAGGAGTTTTCTTGAATAATTCATTTCCCATCAAAAAATATGACAATGCTCTATACTTGATTCTCCTGTCTGTATCCGTCGAAGGGTCTTTTAGGTAGCTAATAATTGGACTCCTCCAATCTGTGTCTGCCAATGAGTCTATATTTAGTACTTCGAATTGTTCTTTGTTGGCATAACCCAATTGTGAGTTCTCTAGATCACTTGGCAAAAGTTTAGTAAACATTGCTCTTCCTCTTACTTCAATCAATTCCTCCAACTTTTCTTTTGATACTTTATATCCTGAAGCTAATTGTGCCAAGTCGTTTGCTTCCTGGTTATTCACCCTTGATACGTGTTTTAATTCCACATATTCGAATTTCTTGAGTAGCCTATTTGCGATGACAAAATACATGATCAAATTCTCTTTGATACACTTGTACTCCTTTGTCAATTGTTTGATGACCAATTCGGAGTCTCCTTTAATTTCGACTCTGGTTGCCCCCAATTCTAACAAAGCCTCAAGTCCAGCAATTAATGCTTCGTATTCAGCTTCATTGTTGGAGCATAATGGACCTTCGATTTTAAACTTGAGCTTTGTTGGAATTCCATCAGGAGAAATTATCAATATTCCAACCCCAGTACCCTCTCTATGCGTTGAACCATCGAAGTATAACTTCCAAGGTTTTAAGTCCACATAATGCTGATGATTCTCAACCACTGCATGGTCGACAATGAAGTCTGACACAATCTGACCTTTCATTGCCTTGAGAGGCTGAAATATTAATGAATATTCAGTAAGGGCCAAAGCCCATTTGCCAATTCGACTATGTAGTATTGGCTTAGATAACATATGTTTAATAACATCACAATGAGATGAAACGTAAACATCAACTGGCTTTATATAATACTTAAGTTTGATACAGGAGAAATACAAACAAAGGCAGAGTTTTTCTATATCAGTATATCTAGTCTCTGCATCATTGAGTACTCTACTTAAGTAATAAATGGCTCTCTCGATGCCATTCTCATCCTCCTGGGCAAGCATGCTGCCTATTGTTTTATCTGATGCTGAAATGTATAGGCGCATGTGCTTCTTCCCATTTGGGGGAGATAGAATTGGTGGACAAGTCAAGTATTGCTTTATCTGATCGAAAGCTTCTTGATGTTCAGCACGCCATTCGAATTTTCCTTGCTTAAGCCGAAGTAGAGGTGAGAAAGCTTGCGTGCGTCCACTCAAGTTAGAGATAAATCTCCTTAAGAAGTTTATCTTGCCCAATAATGATTGTAGTTCTTTCTTCGTGGATGGGGACTTGGTTTCCCTAATGGCTTTCGTCTTGTTCTGGTTAATTTCTATGCCTTTTTTGTGGACTACGAATCCTAAGAAATCACCTGCCTGCACAAAGAAAGCACATTTAAGGGGATTCATCTTCAAGCCATATTTCCTCATTCTTTCGAATGATTGGCTCAGATGATCGAGATGACTCATACCCGAGGTAGATTTTACCACAATGTCATCTATATATACTTGCATGAATGTTTCTATAAAGTCATGAAATATAGAATTCATTGCTCTTTGATAAGTTGCCCCAGCGTTTTTTAAACCAAAAGGCATCACAACCCATTCGTAAGTGCCTATTGCCCCTGGGCAACGAAATGCTGTTTTGGATACATCATCTTCTGCTATAAAAATTTGATTGTATCCCGAATATCCATCCAACATGCTCAAATACTCAAAACCTGCGGCTGAGTCTACTAGCATTTCTGCTATAGGCATGGGATACTCGTCTTTAGGAGTAGCTGCATTAAGGTCACGAAAGTCTATGCATACTCTTAATGAGCCATTCTTTTTAATTACAGGTACTATATTAGCAATCCACTCAACATACCTTGTAGTTCGGATAAATTTGCACCGTAAGAGTCTTTCGACCTCTGCTTTAATCTTCGAGTGAATCTCTGGCGCGAATCTTCTGGGAGTTTGCTTTATGGGCTTCTTCCCTTCTTTAATTGGTAATTTCAGTTCGACTAAATCCCTTCCTAGACCAGGCATCTCATCATAGTCCCAAGCAAAACAATCTCTGTTTTCTTTCAGCATTTTGATGACCGTTGCTTTCAATTCTGGTTCTAGTTTCGCGCTGATATATGTTATCCTTTTTTGATCACTGTCTCCAAGATTTACTTCTTCAAGTGGATCTTGGGCCAACATCTTTATATTCGACGCCATTGGGTCTTTTTCGAACCCCAAAGGTTCCTCATCGTATATTGCATCCAACCTTTGGTTTGGTTCTTCTCTTATGATCTCTTCGTCTGGAGTCGTGTGTTCAGGGAGTTCGAAACTCGCACGTATCTCCAATTCTGTTATTCCTTCTTTGGTTGAAACTGCATCTATCTTTGTATCTGATAGTTCGGCTTCGAGAGCCGCCTTTCTTTTGTTCTCGGCCACATAGGCCGAAATCTTTTCGAAGAACGAAGACTCAGACATGATTAATGTCATCGTCCCAGCCTGTTGGCCGTACTGTCGGATAATTCTCCAATGGTGCTGTATCTGGTGGACCATCCATGATCTCTCTATCCCATTGGAATCCATTTGGGTGTAAAGTTAAATAGTACAATGCATTTTTATTTGGGGTATACATCTCTTCTGCAGCGTGACAAGGGCCTATGTTTGCCAAGTTCCTGTCGAAGTTGGTTTTGTTCACCTGGTTGACCTCAGCCATGTAGTAACTCTGATCACCTTCGATATTCTCCACTATACCATCTTCTCTCCAAATTGTCACCCTCTGATGCATTGTTGAGGGCACAGCTGCTACCCCATGAATCCATTCCCTACCAAGCAAAAGGTTGTAGTTTGCCTTTGCTGGTATAACCATGAACATGGTTGGCCTGGTAACTGAGCCTACTGTCAAATTGACTTGAACTACTCCCAGTGTTTGTCCTATTTTGCCTTCGTAGTTAGATAAAACCATGTTATGTGGCCTTATATCCGTATCGAACATACCAATTCTTTTTAGCATGTATTGAGGCATTAGGTTCACTGCTGCTCCCCCATCAACTAGGACTTTATTTATGCCCACGTTCTCAATCTTAGCCCTGATATAGAGTGGCTTCAAATGATTTCGCATACCCTCATCAGGCCTTTCGAAGAAAGCATTCTGTTCTTCTACTGCACCATTATTCAGCACATAGTAACACACAGGTTTGTGTTTTGTCATTTCTTCGATATCAGCCTCTTCACAGTCTTCTACTTCAGTTTCCTGATTAAACTCGTGAGGGAGTACAGAGACAACATTGCAATTCAAGTTTATAGATGACACTCCATCAGAGTCAAAATCATTTGTCATTCTATCCTCTTCTTTCCAAGAATTTGAACGCATCTTGTCTTCTTCATCCAAGAGTTTTTCAGCTTCGAACAATCTGCGTTCTACCGGAGGTTTGTTTGACTTTGCCCCCTGGTATGGGACTTGGTTGCTACTAGAGTCTCCAGCTTCTCTTGGCCTGTATTCCTTCTGAGCCTTTTTTATTCTCTGATGCCTTCTCCACTGGGACCGAGACATAGGATTTTTTCCTTTATAATTCTCCAATCGATACGCCTCTCGATTTGATCTTTGAAATTGTTTCCTATATGCCATTGCAGTTCTACCACCTTGGTCCCAACTTCGCCATTTGTTGGTTCTTGCATCAGCTTGTACCCACCTATCCCTTGGCGCATCTGCAGGGATTCTGAAAGTTACCCTTCGAGTTCTGGGGTGTGGGCTATCAGGCCTCTTTGTTGGAGTCCGTATGTCGAAACCGTACAGGTTGGGACGCAACCCCTGAGTTTCTTGACTCATGTAGCAATACACACGTTCGAATGATCGTGCTAGCATTTCGTCATAGACTGCCCCACATCTTGGGCAGAGAGCAACTTCAGTGTTTTCTTTGTGGCATCTGACCAAAAATCCTACCAAGCTTTCCTCCATCTTTGGGTACAGTTGTAGTAGGGGATTTGGCTCTCTTCCTGGGTGTTCCCACCTTTCGCGTCGAACCCTTTCGAAGTTGGCTTCGACCCTTCGATTCAGCATGATCGAACACCTTGGACACATCCATTGCTTACCACCATTTCTCTCGTGGCAATTCCAGAGATATTCTTTGAGGCTTTCGGTTCTTGGAGGAACTTCGATGCCCCCATTTTTCCTCGTCAGCCATGTCTCTAGTTCGCCAAATTCAGACACTGGTCGTCTGGCGCTAACCATGTTAACCGCTGCTGGAGGAACTTCAGAGATCTGGATTTTCTGGAGTTTCATCCTGAGGTCTTCAGTGGCCTCACTGTTTTCTTCAGTTATTTCTGTCTTGGGAGATTCTTCAACAACAGTGTTGAAGACTGTTTCACCTTTTAGGCTTTCAGTAGCCTGCTTTCCATTGAACATTGCTTTAGTCTCCACAACTTCGACTTCAGAAGCCTCCACCATGTTGATATCTTCTACCTCGCAGAGGCTAGCGTCAGCAATGTTTAGGGGATTGGTATCGACCCTCATATGACTCTTGGTCTTGTCAGCAAACTTCAACCTTCCATCATTGAGAGCATTTTGAATTAGATCCCTGAAAAGAAAACATTGAGAAGTTTTATGGCCTAAAAACCCATGATATTTACAAAAACCTCTTTTCTTCCGTTGTTCCAACGGAGGAATTTTTGAATTTGGAGGTAGTATCATTTGGCCATCTTTTACCAATAAATCAAATATTTCATCACACTTGGTAATGTCAAATGTATAAGTTTTCTTAGGGAACCTATCATTCTTATCGTTTTCTACTGGATTTTTTCCATTGGCAGGATTTAGCAATTTGCAGGCGTAAGGTGGCGCTTCTTTCAATTCAGCTAAGTCTATTTCGACTTCTTCAGGGCTATACGAGTCATTGAAAGACTCATCATCAGCGTCCTCGGCTTCGACGTACGCTACTCTTTCTTTCTTATAACTTTTATTCGCCCTAACTTTTTCTGCCTTCAGTCGTTCGACTTGTCGAACCCTGTCTGCTAATTGGGCCATGTCCCTAAGGTACTGGGTATCTAGTTTCTTTCTTATTGAATAATCTAGACCACCTGCAGCCATTTCAACAAGTTCATGCTCTGGGACTGTTGTAAAACACCTTGATTTCAACAGACGGAACCTATTTAAATAATCATCAATTGTTTCTGTGAATTTTCTTTTAACACTGGCCAATTCTTTCAAACTTATCTTAGTTTGACCCATGTAGAATTGCTCATGGAAAAGTCTTTCCAAGTATGCCCATGCATCTATCGAATTTGGTGGCAAAGTAGTAAACCAAATGAAGGCATTTTTTGTCAGCGAACTAGGGAAATACTTGATCCTTAAATCCTCGTTTCCCGCTAAGTCTCCTGCTTCTGTCAAATATCTAGCAATATGTTCCACCGTTGACTCATTAGTTTCGCCTGAAAATTTTGTAAATTTGGGTACCTTAGTGCCCCTAGGCAATTCTGTCTGCATGATATAATCTGATATAGGGGATGTATAGTTTGGACGTCTAAGTCCGGTACTAAGGCCATTATTGGCCATAACCCTTTCTATCATGACAGTTAAGTTATTTTCTGTAGCCAGATTTTCTCTTCTGACTCTTTGAACAACCTCATCTGGGTGTTCGTTCCTACCCACAATCCTTAATCTGGGTCGCTCCTCCTCCGTTTCTTGTCGAACGGGGACGGTTCTTTGATTTGAAGCTTCTAAGTTAATTATTGGAGTTCCTTCGAATATCTCTGTTCTTCGTGAGGGGCCTACATCCCTAGTGGCTGTCCTAGATGACGGGACTATGTCTTGTACACGTTCTAAAATGGGCCTCTCTTCTTGATTCGAAGGCTGTTTGTCTTTCCTTTTAGGTGGCGTTATTCCCATGAATTCTGCCATTCGATTCATTTGAGATGATATCTTTTGGAAAGTCTCCATGTTTTCTCTATTTGTAGTAGTAACATTTGCCATTAGTGGGCTTAAAACTGAAGTCAATTCTCTGGCCAAAACCCCTACCATATCATGGTTGCTTGCATCCATTTCTTGTCGAAATGCTGCTTGGTTGTTTGTGGTAAAGTGAGGCACCTGAGTAGAGAAACCAGTGTTATGTGCACTTCGACCCACTGAACTAACATTCGGTGAAAATGTCGCATTGTTAGTTGGGGCATATATAGATCCTGCCCCTCGTACGCCTGTTCCATATGGGTATGGCATTCCATATGAACTATTTGGCCTCCATTCGAAAGCAGAATTCGTGCCTTGACCATGCAAATTATTTGCAGCATTTGTCGAGGCAAACAATACGTCCTCTGCGCTTGTGGATGAGGGTGCGGTTGTCGACACTGAAACTGGAATAGTCCCTGAAGGCCCTGTATTATTTTCAGGCAAAGCCTGGGAATTATCTGCAGGTCTCGATCCATTTGGACCCGTTGCATCTCGTGTTCCTTGAGTAGAAGTCGAATTTGCCGCTCCTGATCCTGAACCTTGTGGGGGATCTTGATCACCCCCTGCACTGGCCGTAACGACCATTTTCTTGTTGTACCTTCGTTTGGGAATCGGTTGTGCACTGTTCTTTAATTTACCGTTCCTAAGGTTCATACAAGATCTTGATATTGTCTAGACAAAAATAAAGCACTTGATTAAAACAATCTGCTTGACAGCGTCCCACTGGGCGTGCCAATTTGTTTACGGTGATTTCCGGTAAACAACCGCTAGTCTTCCAAACTATAATAAATATGATTTGGTTACTCGCAGGATCGACTAGATTGATCCTAGGACACATAGTCAAGAAGATTGTTATCAATGTTTATTCGAACCATATTCATTATTTGTCTTCTTCAATAAGCGTTGTTCGATTAAAGAACAAATAGTCTTGACAATCACTTTGTTATATATAAATGTGACTTCAATGGAAAGATAAGTAACATAACATAGAAAATTAAAAGGACTATTGAAACGTAAAGAATCTTAAACTGCAGAAATGTAAAAGACTTTGAAAGTAAATAGCATGAAAGTAATTCGAAAGTAAGTGACGTTAAAGTAAAGATACAGAAATGTAAATGGCAAGAAGTAAACGAAATGCAGTAATTCTGGAAGATAAAAACAAAAGATAATACACATGTATTAAAATGGTAGTGTCATACGTACATTTTCTCAGCGAACTCTTTCTCTTAACGCTTGATACTTGAGTAAATATGTGAGTGATTTGTACAAAATGAACACACGGAATCCTAACATTAAGACTCCTATTTATACTAGTTTCGACCTTAACGGTCCTATACTAATCTGCTGCCACGTTTCTCATAAAAACTCCTAGCGATGCCATCTGTTACTTGGACAGTTACGAAACCGTCTTCGAATTTCAAATCTTCCCGCCTGAGTCTGTCTTCGACGCGTGGCAGTGTATTAAACAAACACTACGAAAAAACACGCTAAGTAGTAATACTTGAATATATTTACAAATTTGTCTAAGTCCCCGAAGACACATACTTTTCGCTAGCTTTCAGTATTCATTATCTTCATAGTGAACTTAGAAATATTTACTCTCGAAGCATGACCATCAGTAGTCATTCTTTTATTTTTAAGGGATGGCCATCAGTAACCATCTTTCCTTCGATTTTCTACCTCTTCGAAGGATAAATACTTCAAAACGAAATCTTCAGCTAACAGTAGTGTAAAGTTGTGCACTGCTGGAAAAGATGTGATTATGTAGTTTAAGAGATTGAGGATCGTCTTATTTTCATAAGTCTTGTTTGTGGCACACTTACACTAGCATGAGTCTTTGAAAGAGGCAATGTTGAGTCATCTCGTGGAGATTATTTACTTGTCTCAAACCTAACGAGTATGGGATTTGAAAGCTTAACGAGTATGGGGCTTTGAGGTGGTTATCTAGTTCGAGAGATGGACAATCGGCTTGCCGGAGATGATAATTGAGGGATCCACATGCATATCGCATAGAGTCACACTTGAGTCGCACGTGTCGGTGTGAATTGTTGTTGTGATTGATTATGTGATATGATTAATGGATATGATTTTGGTTGATATGCATATATGTGGTTGTTGTGATTTGATATTTTATTCTTGATTGTATTTCCTCATTGGATTACAATTGTTGATTTCGTAATTGGATATGATTACTTGAATTATGGAATTTATTCAATTATGAAGTGTGATGAAATGATAATGCTATTGTATGCTATGTTCATTGTACACACATATATATATATATATATATATATATATATATATATATATATATATATATATATATATATATATATATATATATTCGTTATGATGCTTGTTCTCACTCTTCTGTTTGAATGATGTTCATTGTGACATCGTGCAGGTTCTGACGAGTAGTGAGCTTGTCCGAGGATTTAGCCGATGAGCTTCTGAGTTTGTTGTTTTTATTTAGGTAGCAAAACATATGCTCTGATCATGTAACACTTGGGGGAATTTTATTTTGAACTTGTGCTTATGTTTGAATATTGCTATGTTGTTTGTATTTGAAACGATAACTTGGATATGTTGTTGAAGGTTATGAAGCCTAGATATTTGGAATTTCAAATAGCATAGTTGATTATGTTATTTTGAATTGGTAAATGAATATAGTATGGGATATATTCATTGAAATTTCTTGATATTTATTACTCTACGTGCGATGTGCATAATTTATAAAAGCATGAAGTATCAAATTGTGTTACAAGATGATTAGTGCATGTTTGGTATGTTTGTTTTGGGTTTTCATTGCGGTGAAAATAGCATGTGATGCCCTTTTTACTTTATGCATGATAATACTCTGAGAATGTTTAACTGTAAATTTGGGGTTAGAAAAGGGGTGTTACACACATTGTGACCAGCCATAACACCAATCTTTTACTTACACAAACTGATCACCCACCCAACACCCTATAAAACTTCATTAAATGTTCTACTACACCATCAATATTTACCAAAACCACATCCAACCAAATTGCTATCTCTTGCCAAACCTTCTTTAAAAACAAACATTGCACCAATAAGTGATCCAACATTCAATATTTGATAAACAAAACAGACAAACCTTGTCATTGCCCTCTGTTATGATTCCTCTTCTAACTAATTATCCTTTGACACAATTCGATTCGTAATGCACCTCCAGCTAAACCGTTGGATTTTTGACGGAACAATCGTCTTCCAAACAGCTTCCAGAGCTTTCAAATTTATGTCCGATAGGGCAACCATAATTCTACTGCATTTGATAACTTTATACCTCTAACTAACCGAATGCATTTGATAACTTTATACCTCTCACTAACCGATTACTTGCCATCTTCAGCTTTGAACCATTTGAACTTATTTGACAAGTGTGGCTCGGGGCATAAGAAACAATTATTTTTAAATAGGACTGACCAAATACATATGAAGATTCAAGGCAAATGAAAGACTGCAATGTTTTTTAAAGTTAATAGTAAAAAACTAGCTAGTAAAATTATTATGTTTTTAATCAAATATTTTTTGAGTAAAATCTCTTAAAATTAATTCAAAGGTGAATTTTAATTTAATTTTTAATAAATAATTAATTTATAATACTAAAAAAGTGAAGAAATATTATATAATATAAAATTAAAAAATATTAAATCCCCATTACAATTTTTATGCTTTTATAAATAGAAAACCATTTATTAAATTAGTATAATGGTTTAAACTTTTAAATTGATGATAAAAATGTGTTTTTTACAAGAAAAAGTACATTTTTATTTATTAATTTGTTGTGATTGATAATATTACGGATTTAAAAAATAGTACATGTTTTCACTTGATGTTCAAGGCTTATTTTTAATCTTTGTCATTATACTATTGGATAAATATATTAGATAAATAAATGAAGAAAATGCTTACTGCCAAATTATTAGAGAATTTTACTTGATACCACCTAAATTAAACCTGGAACCCCTTCCTCTCAAATAGTGTCATTTGACCATATTAATATTAACTTTGGCACAATTATAAAGTCATTTCACTGTTGCATTATAACATTTTGAATTTTTTCAAAAGTTCTCAAACTTTCCAATTTATTTTCTGTTGTATCGGATTTATGAATAGTAAATGTATATTTTTATCGAATTTTAAAAGAAAACACGCATTTTTATAAGGTTTTTTTTTTAAATGTCCGATAAAAACTCATGTGTCTCATACATATTTACCTTTTTTTAAATTGATAAAAATGCATAATTCGTGCCAATTATTTAAAAAAAAGCAGGTAAAAATTCATGTTTTCTACCGACTATTTTAAAAAATCTGATAAAAATGCATGTTTTCAACCGGCAATTTTAAAAAATAAAAATAAAAAATGCATGTTTTCAATTAGTTTTTTATTTTATTTTAAAAATTGATAAAATTACATGCATTTTTATGGGCTATTTTGAAAAATCGATAGTGTAAAATGTATATAAGAGGACCCGGATATTTCAAAAAATCAGAAAAATCTTGATGATCTTTGTTTAAAAAAAAAACAGTTGTACATACTTTATCGTTTTTTGTCTTTTAAGTGAGGGCTAGAGGATCAAACGAGATGATTGCGTCTAGGAACTGTGATAGAGCTGCAACTGCTGCATCGAGGGTTTGTGCGAGGGAAAATGATGTAGAGGACTCGCATATCCATGCAGGGAAAGTAGCCACGACCGGTTCCCACAATAGGCAGTTCGTGACCGAGTAATTTTACGCCCCCTACACTATCCGATGTAGAGGATCTAGAGCTCATGAATGGACCTGAGATACTGATGATGAGCCCAATGTTGTGTTTGTTGAGGATGTTCAGGCACAAGCTGAGGATGACAAACCGATAATGGGCGAGAATACGATGACCCATCATTGTGAGAGGCCTGCTATTGGTGATATGTAGGTTACTCCTTCGACGGATATAGAGGCATCAACTACTAGTGTTATGGAGGTTACTCCTCTTGTTGATACACAAATTACTGATCCTGCTTCAAGGGAGCCACCTATACATACAAATGAAGGGTTTCCTAGAGGGCCTAGTGACATTTTCGTGCTCACTGTATATGTCGATCATGTGGCATGCATATTATGGCAAGGAGAAATATATATTATTGTTATGTTAAACCTGTTCATCGTTATTATTGATACATTGAATATAAATTATACTTTTTTACTTTGTTTCATACATGACTGACTGCCGCTGAAGGTACCCCCACTCACGGGAGGAAGCAGAAGAAGTTCTTAGATGTCTTGATGTCTAATGAGATCAGTGAGATTGTGGATAATTGCGGTCTCATTTCACTGGTGGTATGTTCGCCAACAATACTTTTAAAACAAATTTTTCCATTATATAATTGACACGTCTTAGGTTATTTCAAAGGTAATGTTATAGTCTCAATCACCAAATATCAACATCTTTAAGTCAGATTTCGAGAAATCTTGTTTCCTTATAATGTTTCTAATTTATAAATTCACTCCTTGATTATTCAACACTCTTAAAATAATATTTTAAATTTCATTTCAACACTCTTAGATAACATAATAATTGTAGGTTTGCTTGTTTGTTTTTGGATAAAAACTTTATTTAGTTTTAGCAACTATATATTATTATATATTAATTTAAAAAAATTTATTCTTTTTAGATGGTTTATTAATTTTTAGTTAATACAAATATATTATTTAAATTTTGGTCATTATTCATTTATTTTATTCCTTGCATAATTAATCCATATTTAAGATATTAAAATTTAATATTCCACCAATTATAAGATTCGATATTAATATAAATCAATTTTACAAGTCAAACAAAATAACAATTGTAAATAATAAAATAATATATATTTATAAGACTAAAATAGGATACAATATTAAAAAGACTTGGAATGTTAAGGAAGAAATCATTAGTTAAAAAAAGTTAAAAAGAACTAATGTTTTTCAAAAGTAAAGAATATATTGAGAAAGTCGAGCACAGTATTAAACTTTATTCTTTTTATTTTATTTTTCAATAGATATTTTTCTTTTAAAATATTATTAATTAAGTTCCTTGAGAGTTATTTTTATATAGGCTTAAGAGATCCTAATTAAAAAATATTAAATATTCTATTTTATTATTTAAAGTTTTTTACTAAATTTATTATCATATATATATATATATATATATATATATATATATATATATATATATATATATATATATATATATATATATATATATATATATATATATTCAAAATTCAGAGTAAAGTCAATGTATTTCGTTTTTTTTCTTCAAGATTATATATATTTTTAAAACAATAGTTGAGTTTAAGTGTGTTTGGTTGTGTTGTGAAGAGAATTGATTTTGAATAAATTGATTCTAATTTAAAGTGAGTCAAAAATAAAATAATTTATATTTTGATAAATTCTTGATAAAGTTGGTTGAATATAGAATTTTAATGTAAAATCACTTTTAAATTTAAAAGTTACAAATTCTAATTTTGAATAGAATCAATTTCAAAAAGCATGATCAATTCTATTAGATTACAACCAAAATGTTTAAATCAATTATAAAATTAATAGAATAGAATATTTATTTATCATATAAAATTAAACAGAAACTTAAATAGATATAAATTGTTAGTTTATGGTTCAATTTTCGACATTAGTATTTATTTATATATATAATAATATAAAAAATTATTGATATTAATTTTATTTTATTAAAAACATTATTTTTTATAAGTCATTATCTTCTACTCAACTAAGAAGTCAGTGTATTTTTGATCTCTCTCGAGCTATAGGACTTCTAACTTTAACCACAAAACTTCTCATATTGTAAAATATAATTCTCCATTCAATACCCAAACGTTTATAACTTTGACATCACAATAAGTTGAAACATAGATCATACAGAAACATTAAGGATATTAACAATAAGCATATTAATATCTCTTTATTCAATGTAAAAGTAAATAGAAAACAACATAGGAAGACAAATATTTTTCAAACTAGTTCATAATTAATCATAAGAGCTAGTGAATTTATTGGACTCATGTTCAAAACGATCAGAATTGATCACAGACAATTTATCATCTTACGTCTCGTGATGAATTCCATCGATATTGCCCAACTTATGAAAATCAGGTTTTTTAATAAGAGCTGCAGTAATTTTAACAACGCCTGCAGCTATGATCTTTCCTTGAACAATTCCACCAAAAATGTGTCCTTGGTTTCCGCGGGAAACAGAAATGGAGAAATATGAATTTGACGAGGCAATACTCATCGATGAGGAAGAAGTTTGATCAATATTAGGGTTTATGTAAGTTCCCCTTAGAAATACCATATTGGATGGTCCTTCGATGGGGAAACCAGTGGCCCCTGTCTCTGGAAGGAGAATGGTAACATCAGAGACTAAACCAAAACCACTTAACACAGTGATTCCAGCTTGTCGAGATTGAGCTAAGTTAATGAGATCCTCCACCACATCTCTTCCCGGAAGAATGTCAATAACAATCAACTCCATAAAAAAATTTGTATTTTTTATATTTTTGAAACTTCTAGCTTAACTTTTGAGAAAAAGAGAGAATAGGAGGAGGTTGTTGAAAAAAATATTTTTTGTGTGTAAGATTAACAATGCGATAGAGTATTTATAAGTGGTTTTGAATGTTGCTATCACCGACCCTAGACATCGGAGATAGTAAACAATGTTCAACCAACTTTTTTTTAATTATTTAAGGAAATGAACACCACAAGGATTTTTTTTTTTTAATTTTAATTTATGTCATTAATTATATATAATAATATACATTGAATATAATTGAATTTCTTATTATTTGGAAAATATATAATAAAAGATAATGATATAATGTCTATGCCCATATATGAAAGTCAAACAAATTATTACTTTATTTAAAAAAAATGTTTTGATTATTTTCTGAGGTAAGATAGTTGAAAAACATATAATCTAGACAAAACAAAATAAATAGATGTTGCTCCTACTTTGAATTTTGACTATACTAAATAAAATTAAATTTGTTAAAAAATTATTATTTTCAAAGGAAGTATTTATTTATTTAAAAGTAATAATTTACTTTTTTCTTTAATTTTAACCCTTCTAATACCTTTTTTTCAAACTTTTGTAAAAAAAATTGTTTCTTTAATTTTATCCCTTCTAATATTAATTTATTTTATATTCTTATTATTTTATTTGCCATATAAAACTGATCCTTTTAATATTTATATATTATTTTTAAAAAAATATTAATGATTATAAATTTTAATAATTTATTTAGATTATAAATATGAATAAATATTGACGTTATTTAATTATTGAATTCTGGACCAATACATTCCACTCTTTTAACTCAAGTAGTATATATGTCCTTGATCTACCTACCTTCCGTTACATAGAGTATTTGATTTTTGAACTTTCAATAATTTGAATATTTCATTCATTTTACAAAAAGTAAAACAAAATAATATATAACTTTAAAATTTTAAAGCTTATTTGTTTTAACATTTTAAAATAAATGATTTTTATAGTGTTATATATTCTTATTATAAAAATTGTAAGAATTTTGAAAAACAAAACTTAAAATAAAAAATTGATTTAAACAGTTTTTTATACAATGTTAATTTGAACATTTCATCCTTTTAGTGGAACTGTTGTTGTATATCAATTTTTTAAAAAAAGATTACTTAAATTTAAAAAAATTTAATTAAATTTTGATATTTTTTTTTTTTTAAGAACTCACCAGAGTCACGACAAACCACAAGGTTCAAAGAACAATTACGTAAGTATTTAAGAAATTCCCACCAATACAAAAAATTATTTTTTCGAGATATATCCTTTTAAAATATTACCTAAAAGTTTAGGTATAATTTTAATTTTTATTGTTTTACATTTTTTCAACTTTATTAAAAAATTTACAAAATATTCAAATTAAGAGTTTTGTTTATTTAAAGGCAAAATTTCTAAAAAAATGACAATAAATTTAATTTAATTGTATTTGACCACCATTAATATTTTACTTTTATTTTCTTTTGAAAAAAATCAAACATACCCATTCATTTTAGCATAAATATACAATTTAAAAAATATAAAAATGTAATTAGCAATGAGTTTATTTATACATTGTATTTTATTTCTTATAATAGTTAATTTCTCAATAGGCCAAAAACAAAACATTTTAATAGAGCCTTTTATTTTATTTATTTTTAAAAAAATATCATTCATTCTCATTTTTTTTTATCTCAATGAAAGAAAAAATATAATTATAAAAAAAAGTTAAGCTTAAGAATCTTTTACCTTTGCAATAATCCAATATTTTCTTTCTCATTTGATTTTTTTTTTTTTTTGCCATTAACATCAGCATTAGGCCACCATGTTCTAATATAATTTTTGATTTAGACTTGAATGACAACAAATAATATTCTGTCCCTTCTGAAACCAAGTAATTTTGATATTCACATTACAACATTTGTTTTAAAAAAAAAAAAACCACAAAATACATTTAATTAAAAATGATCAAAATACTTGCATGTTTAATTAACATTCTGGAGGAGTTTTATGTCGATGTCATATTTTCACCTCTAATCAAATGAGGCATAGCTCTTCCTTCCCCTCAAATTTCAGTCCACACCACCAAAAGTGAACATTTTCTTCATTTCTCTATAAATTCTTTATGACCTTGTAATACCTGAAAATTCTAGTAACTCACACGCGATGTCGTACTGGGTGTGATGACATCCACAATCACACTGAATAAAACATTAAAACAGAAGCGCATAAAAACAGTAAAGAACGCAACAAATTGTTCACCCGGTTCGGTATACAACAATACCTACTCTGGGGGCTACCAAGTCATGAAGGGAATCCAATATAAGCAGAATTAATTCGGAGTTAGACTCCCCCGTTTACAACTCCTCACTTAAGACCTACCCAATATAATTCCAATCTATTCATAAACTTGAGTATATCCACTCACCCCCCCTCAATCACAGTAGTGATTACAAACAAACATTAAACAAATTAGAGAGAAGACACACTTCAAAGACACACCTTGATCTGCTTAAAAGCTTCAATCAAGAGACACACACTCGTGCTTAAAAGCTTAGAGTGACAAAGTACATACACTCAAAAACACCCTACTCCAAGAAAAATCATCTACGTGATAATTGCTTGGATCACAAGTAACAAGAAAAACACACACCGTGGAAACACAGAGAGCATAAAGATCTTCGCGCTCAAAACTCTACGGCTGAAAGTAGGATTTGCAGTCTTCTTATAGTCAGCAGGCAGCAGGACTTGGGCCATGGGCCTTCCAAGAACCAAATTAGGGTTAACCAAGTTAACCTAATTTACACGTCATCAGGTTATTAGATAATGTGCTGTTAATGAAATCTACTAGAAGAAATATTCAGCACACAATACAAAGTTTCCTAAATTGTAGATTGAGAGAAATCAGGAAACATAATAATAAAACATAACAGCTCCTGCTATCAGACATATAGATGTCATGACATCAGTCATGACATTGACTAGCAAAACATGTATTAGCTTAACACATATGCAGCCTGCATAACACCATATAAAGCATGTCATGACATTGGTCAAGACATTAAACACCCAGGTATGTTTTACCACAAATGCATCCAACATGAAAACACCTACAATACCCACAAATAACATAGGTCTAAAATAATGTTATACATGAAAGTTGGTTGGTAGTGATACATATAATACAAAAGACGGTGGTACATAAACTATATAAAGGCCCACAAAATAATAAGAATGGCGCAGCAAATACACAAAAGAAACATCATCTACAACAGGCCTTCAGGTCGCTTTACCTTTTTCCTTATCTTGTCTTGAAACTCCTGAAAAGGATAAACAACAATATGGGATGAGATACTAATTTAAGTGGGTTCCCCTATCTTATAGATCCATTTGGCTCTACAAGGATGCTAGTTCTAACATTTCTATACTTGCGTGGTTTTATAAAAAATGGAGTTCAAAGCACAACGACTTCATTTACATGTGGGATTCGACTTCCTACTTAACCTTGGCAGGAGAACCAAGGAGCTATAGATTTAGGCCCGGTAGAATCGAATCTATGAATAACCAATCTACTGCCCGAGGTTGATGTCTAACTTTTAGGACCAATTTCCCTCAGAGAAATAAAAAAAAGATGGTTTTCGGTCCTTCTGCTTTTGGATCTTACTGCCCTCAAGAATTGACTAGGCCGCTTCTGCTTTTGGGTTTTACTACCCTCAGAAGTTGATTGGGAAAAGCGGTGTCTCATTTTTGGAATCAATACCCTCATATAAATAACTTTGGAGGAATAAATGGGGTCTCACTTTTGAGATTAGCTCCCTGAGAGAATTAACTTACACGTTCCCATCCGTCTTACCTTGTGGCTTACTCTCCTATGTTTCAAACTACAAATTTTCTAAAACATAAGAATTGAAATTTCACTTAAAATATCATACGATCTCGGTAGTTTGTCGGTTTATAGCAATTGTGACATTCCACTTTTGTTCGATCTTTTACCTTAAGGTTCCCTCCCACTCTTGCGTTACTTACTTTTTAAGCTTATTTAGACAACATACACACAAGTATTCATCTATTTCAACTAGGGTAACCATGTCGATTGAGCTATCACATTAATAACTGAATAATTATGCTACACTTATCGGATACAATCTCCTCACTTCAAAGATTTCGTATTTCATTTTCCATTAGTGGTGAGTATCCAAGTGTCTTTGTCAACCTCTTTTAACGAAACAACATCTAAAATGCAATGCGTATAACTAGCATCGACGAATTTCTAAAAACCAACTCAAAATGGGACACTTAGGGGGTGCAACACGGCCTGCCCGTGTCAGGTGACACGACACATGTTACCCCTTGGTCATCTCAGATCCCTGACACGACCTGCCTATGTCACATGACACGACTAGTGTCAAATTTAGAGCCCCTCCCCATAGAAAAATATGTGGGCGACACGGCCAATCCATGTCACACGACACTGCCCGTGTTAGGCCTAAATTTTTTGGGGTTTATCATTTTTGAGAATTTTCACACAAAGAATCCCTAAAACCTGCATGAGACTCATTTTACAGCCACCAAACACAAAAATACAGACACAGTCATAAATCAATTAAATTTTATAAATGCTAAAAAAAATCTAGTAAAACACTATAAAATTGTGTAAAAATACACCAATCGAATTCTTCCACACTTATATTTTTGCACTTCGAACAAAATTTGTTCCAACACTAAAAAATTTTAGGAATGAAGAATTGCAAACAAATGCACATCTTAGACATTATGGAGAATTGCAATAATGAATAATATCAAATGAAGTTAAACATGAATAGTAGAGAAAAGAAACCATAAAGTCCATAATAATGGTAGAATTCTTGTAGGATACAAATAAAGTCTTCTCATTTGTTCAAGTGTTTAGGTTATTGTTTGCATACTCAATACTTCACCATCATTCTTATTCTGAGTTCTCCATTTCGCCTTCCCTTTCTCAAGCGCTAAATGTTAACTGAAAAGTCAAGGTTCTTAGTAATATTCATGTATTTGTGTGGAGACTCCTTCTAAAAATATTTCCTCTTTGGTATGAGCTTAAAAAGCACACTATTATTAATGGGTCTCATGATCTTGTTGTCCTTTTTGTTTCCACAATGAAGAATATGTTGCACTTTTTTTTTTTTGTTATGTTCGTCTGCTTCGCGCATTTGGAGTCAGGTGTTGGCTTGGTTGGATTATGATGGCTTTCCTGTTCCTACATCAATTCTAGACTATTTTCACAACTTTGATATTTTGTTCACAGGAAAAATTATCAAGGTTTTGCTTTTCAATTGTTTTGAGTCTTTTAGCAAGGATTGCTATCCGCTTTAAAGAGTCAAATACATAATGAGAATGACTTAGTTAATTTAGTTAAACTTCGCTCATGGGATTGGTTTGGAGTTAGTTGTAATATTTCTATCCACTCTAGTTCATTACATTGATTTGATAACCATTTATTACTTACTAGCTCAATGGGTGTACGTTAATGTTTGCATGATAAATCTTTCTTTCTCTTTGTATTGGGTTGAATATCCTTGTATTCTCTTCAATATATTTTATTTATTATAAAAAGAAAAACTCAAAGACTTCTTTTTATATTTCTTCATAACTTGGAAGGTTGCTTAGCAAAGTAGCTAAACTAGTAATCATCATAGGAGGAATCATAAAGTGTCAATCAACTCATTATTTTAACAATTTTTTTAGCGTTGAACATAAATTAAAAATAATTGACAAATTTACTTTCACATTTGATTGGATCTCCAATATAAATGTCATCCTAGATAATGGAAGAAATATTTTTTTGTATCAAAGATTCTTCTTTAAATGTGAGATTTAGGTCAAGATCCAAACCAACAACCAAAATTGTATTTTGAATTTGATCCAGAATAAAATCATACACTTTATAATTAATATTACTAAAACTATTTTTATGCAAATATTTCAACCTTTTCGTAAGAAGCTTTAACTTTTTATTAAGGACAAACATTGGAAAACCATAAAATTTCATCTTCCAACACTATTTAACAACTCCAATAAAAAAAATTCAAAAAAAAAAATATTCCTACAATATTGGCGCCACCCGAGGTGGCTTATAAAAACCACCATGAACTAAGGCGCCACCCCATGTGGCGCATATGACCATCAACTTGCACTATGGCGCCATGGGATATGGCTCCTATGTGTAGGGCACCTCCCAAACTTAGTTACCAAGATAATTTTTCTCAAAACCTAGATTTTTGGGTAATTATTTTTTTAAACATGGTTATTTGCATTTTTTTTCTCACACATTTGAAGAAATTTAATAGATTAATAGAATCTAGGGTTATTGTCCATAAATTCCGTCGTGATTATTATCAAGTAATGACCACAAATTGTTTTAATAAGAGTGAGTCAAGAAAAGTTATTTCATGCATCAATCTTAATTTAATTTCAAATAGAAACATAGATCAGACAAGAAAACTAAGGGACAACAGCAAGATATTGAATTCACTTTATTCAATGTTAATAAGAAATAGAAAACAACATAGAAAAACAAGACTTTTTAAAACTAGTTAATAATTAATTATTGATGTTGGTAAAGTTTTGGGACTCATGTTCAAGATGATCGGTATTAATTATGGGTAGCCTATCATCTTGCATCTCGTGAGGACTTTCAACCATATTGCCCAACTTATGATATTCAGGATTCTTAAAAAGTGCAGCCGTAATCTTAACAACGCTTGCAGCCATAATCTTTCCTTCAACTTTTCCACCAAAAACTTGTCCTTGGTCGCCGTTGGAAACAAAAATCGAAAAATTTGCATTTGATGAGGCAATACTCAACAATGAGGGAGAAAGCTGATCAATATTAGGATTTATGTAAGTTCCCTTGAGAGATATCATATTAAACTGTCCTTCATCAGGAAAATCAATGACACGTTCTTTCGGAAGGAGAATGGTAACATCGGATACAAGACCCGAACCACTTAAAACGGTGATTCCAACTTGTTGAGATTGAGCGAAATCAATGAGATACTCAACAACATCTCTTCCCGAAGGAATCTCGATAACAATCAGTTCCATATAATTATTCATATTTTCTGTAATAAAAAATGAGTGTTTGGGTCTATTTTTTGAACCCTAGGTAGGACTACTTCTAGATTTTTGAATAAGAATCTAGTTTATATTTTGAGAGAGAAAGGATGGTGCACGATTTTATCAAAAATATGTTTCTTGTGATGAAAACACTATCAACATGATAGGGTATTTATAAGTGGTCTATGTGGTACTTAAATTTTGTCTAACCCAATGAAAAGATTTCTAAACAAATATAGGTATAATTTTAATTTTTATTGTTTTACATTTTTTCAACTTTAGTAAAAATCTCACAAAATAATCAAATTAAGAGTTTTGTTATTTTAAAACCGAATTTCTAAAAAAATTACAATAAATTTAATTTAATTTCATTTGACCACCATTATTATTTTACTTTTATTTTCTTTTTAAAAAACTCAAAAATATCTTTTCATTTTAGTATAAATATTTAATTTTAAAAAACTGAAAATAAGCAATTTATTTATTGTATTTTATTTCTTGCAATAGTTAATGTCTCAATTAATAGAACTTATTTTATTTTATTTATTTGTGATATATAAGTATCATTCCGTTTCATTTTTTATCACAATTTGAAGGGAAAAAAATATTATAAAACAAGTTAAGTTTAAGAATCTTTTTCTTTTATGATAATCCAATATTTGCTTTCTCATTTGATTTTTCATTTTTGCCATTAACATCAGCTTTTGACCACCATGTTCTAATATAATTTATGATCTAGACTTAAATGACAACAAATAATATTCTGTTCCTTCGGAAGCCAAGCAATTTTGATATTCACATTACAACATTTTTTTTGTCAAAAAAAAAAACATACATTTAAGTAAAAATGATCAAAATCATGAATAGGAGAAGAAGACAAGTATGGCTTAACCAAAGTTATTATGAATGGTTTAAACTTCCATTATCCGTTCCTTTTTCCCTCTAGGGCCTCCGGTTTTTTGTAAGGGTTGCACCCCTAGTGCGAGCTTTCAATCAATCAATTGCTTATTAAAAAAAAAAAAAAAGTAGATCCATAAGCTACTAAAGTTTTGAAGTAGAAATATTCATTTCCTAACATTAAATTCTTTAATACAAATTAGAAAAGTCAGCTATAGGACTAAAAGGAGAATTGCAACAGAGATTCAGAAGAGAAGGACACATAAGTTGAAACATAAAGACGTGGAAATATTGGAGAACACAACTTTAGAAAGGGACTAACAAATCCCTAAAAATCCTATAAATACATGTTCAGTTAACATTCAGGAGGAATTTTTTTCTATGTCAGTTTCCCTCTATAATCAAAGAGACATAGCTTCTTCATCTCCCTCAAATTTCAGTCCGCACTACTAAACGTGAACATTTTCTTCATTTCTCTATAAATTCTCTGTTGTGAAAAACGATACCAATAACAAAGTATAATAGGGAATTAGGGAAGAGAATAAGAACACAAGAATTGGTTATAACTGCTATTCTTTTACTTTCTCTTAAAACAAGATTACAAGTTTACAAGAATAACAAATAACCTCTCTCACCCTAAATTAGGATTTGCAGCTTAGCAATGATGAGAGACTAGTATGCTATTTATAATAAAACCTAACATACTAACTAATGGGCTTTTTCCACAAGGCCCATTACACAAGCCAACTTAATAAACAAGCTAACTTAACAAATTAGGGTTTAAACACTAAAACCTAATTTAACATGCTAACAACCCTAGCATCTTCGACACAAGCATGTGAACAACCTTCGACATCACGCTTAACCCTGTCGAACCAAGAAGCTACCATTCGGCCATACTAGAGTTCGATCCAATATCTCACAAATCTCCACCTTGGATCTAACTCTACAACATCAAGGGAACACACTAGCTTTCTTCATGCAGCTTTATCAACTGCATACAGTGGAAAAACTTGCAACTCGGCAATGTCTTGGTGATCATATCAGCAGCATTGTCTTCAGTCGAAACCTTCAGCACTTGGACTTCTCCACGCTCGATTACTCCTCTGACGAAATGCAGCCTCACATCAATGTGCTTAGTTCGCTCATGATAGGCTGAATTCTTCGACAGGTGTATTGCACTCTGACTATCACATTTAACAGTGATACTTCGACCTTGAAGTTTCAGCTCCTTTGCAAAACCTTCAAGCCACAATGCTTCTTTCACAGCTTCAGTTAAGGCAATATACTCCGCTTCAGTGGTTGATAGAGCAACAACCTTCTGAAGTGTTGCTTTCCAACTAATTGTTGTGCCAAACATAGTGAAAACATATCCAGAAATAGATTTTCTGGAATCCATACAACCTGCATAATCAGAGTCGACATATCCTTCGATTACTGCTTTACTATCTTCACCTAAGGCTCCACCATAAATTAGGACTCTATTCAGAGACCCATTTATGTACCTTAAAATCCACTTCAATGCTTGCCAGTGAGCCTTTCCAGGATTCGCCATGTACCTGCTTACAAGACTTACTGCATATGCTATGTCGGGTCTAGTACAGACCATAGCATACATCAAAGAACCAACTATATTAGCATATGGGATGCTATTCATATAGGCTCTTTCGACATCAGTATTGGGACACTGATCAATACTCAACTTAAATTGAGGGTTTGTTGGAGTCACAACTGGCTTCGAATTCGACATACCAAACTTTTCAAGAATCTTCCGTAGATATGCCTCTTGAGATAGGCATAACTTCGACTTCTTTCTATCTCTTCGAATGTCAATTCCAAGAATCCTGGAAGCAGCTCCCAGATCCTTCATATCGAACTCCTTATTGAGTTCAGCCTTCACCCTCATCACATCTTCAACATTGTTGCTTGCTATGAGAATATCATCCACATAAAGCAGCAAAATAACAAATGAATTACCAGGTCGAAATCTGAAGTAAACGCAGTGGTCGAACTGACTTCTAATGAAACTTATGCGTGCCATGAACTTGTCGAATCTCCTATTCCACTGTCGAGGAGATTGTTTCAGCCCATACAAAGATCTCTTTAACTTGCACACATAATCTTCCTTCCCCTTTTCGACATACCCTTCAGGTTGCCTCATCAGGATCGTTTCATCTAGATCACCATACAAGAACGCAGTCTTCACATCCATCTGTTCCAGTTCAAGATCGAACTGTGCCACCATGGCAAGCAACATTCGAATGGACCTATGCTTCACAACAGGAGAGAACACATCATTGAAGTCGACACCTTCTTTCTGAGTGAAACCCCTTGCAACTAACCTTGCCTTGTATCTTTTCGACGTCACTCCTTCAATTCCTTCCTTAACTTTGAAAATCCATTTACAGCTGACTAACCTTGCCCCAACAGGTTTCTTGATCAGTTCCCAAGTATGATTATCATGAAGAGATTTCATCTCATCATCCATTGCCTTTAGCCATTCAGTCTTATTTCGACTCCTCATAACTTCCTTATAGTCTCTAGGTTCTTCGTCTAGAACCTCACTTGCAGAGATTAAGGCATAAGCTATAAGATCTGCATATCCAAGTCTCTGAGGTGGCTTGATGACTCTTCTCGACCTATCTCTCGACAATAGGTAGTCATCGTCAGTTTCCTCAACTTCAGCATCTTCTGCTTCTTCTTCGACTTCATCTGGGATATGCAATTCAGCATCAACATGCTCCACCTCAACAGGAATCTCTACCTGTTCCAGCTCTTCTGCACTTCGATCATCATTATCAGTTTTCTTAAAAGCCATTTCAACTTCATTGAAAACTACATCTCGACTGGTGATACACCTCCTGTGACCTGGCTCTAGGCACCATAGCCTATAAGCTTTGACTCCTTCAGGGTATCCCATGAACATGCATTTCAGAGCTCTAGGTTCGACCTTGTCTTGCCTAATGTGAGCATAGGCTACGCAGCCAAATACTCTTAGTTTGTCGAGATCTGGTGGATGTCCCGACCAAACTTCTTCAGGTGTCTTCATATCTAACGCTGTCGAAGGACATCTGTTTATCAGATATGTTGCTGTCGAAACAGCCTCAGCCCAGAACACCTTTGTTAACCCCGCACTAGTCAACATGCATCTGACTCTCTCCAAAATAGTTCGATTAAACCTTTCAGCCAAACCATTTTGCTGTGGAGTACCTGCAGTAGTTTTATGCCTTGCAATACCAGAGGCAGCACAAAAACTGTCGAATGCCTCATTGCAAAATTCAAGGCCATTGTCGGTTCTCAACCTCTTGACCTTTCTGCCAGTCTGATTTTCAACCAGAGTCTTCCAACTTTTGAAATTCTCAAAAGTTTCATCCTTAGTCTTCTGGATGAATACCCATAATTTTCTGGAATAATCATCTACTATGGATAGAAAATACCTTGCTCCTGAATGTGATGGACACCTTGCAGGCCCCCAAAGATCAGCATGGATGTAATCAAGGGATCCATGTGTTCTTTGTTTGCCTTTGTTGAACTTCATTCTGCAAGATTTTCCAAGTATACAGGGTTCACAAAACTTCAGCTTTTCGATTTTGTCTCCACCAAGCAGATTTTGTTTCCCTAATTCGACCAGACCCCTTTCACTGACATGGCCCAATCTCATGTGCCAGATTTCTGTTTTCGACAAAGGTTTCGTGGATGCAACATTTGTCGAACCACTTACAACTTCAGCCTCAAGGGTATACAAGCCTTGTTTCTTCATGCCTCTCAAGACTTCCTTCGAACCCTTCATGACTCTTAGGATACTTTTCTCTCCTTGGAAAACATATCCTTTCTTGTCGAATTCACCAAGAGAAAGCAAATTTCTCTTCAAATCAGGAACATACCTGACTTCAGTCAACAACCTTATTGACTCATCATGGAGCTTGAATCTCACAGATCCAACACCTGCAATCTTGCAAGCCTTGTTGTTTCCCAGCAATACTGATCCACCATCTTGATCACATAATTCCTCGAACAAGTCTTTGTTTGGAGTCATGTGCCAAGTGCAACCTGAATCCATAATCCACTCCTTCTTAGAGTCACTGCTTGAAACCACAAGAACATCAGATGATTCGAAATCATCTTGAACAATGGCAGCGTTGCCATTATCCTTACCTCCATGATATTTCAAGCGTTCAGGGCACACCTTTCTTGTATGACCCTCCTTCTTACAATGGTAGCATCGAATGCCAGATGCTTCGCCACTGTAAGTCTTCGACTGGCTTTTGCCTTTCTTCTTGTCGAACTTACCATCCTTTCGTAAGAGTTTTCCTTTAACGGCCAAACCTTCGCCAACAGTCGAAGGTTTATGCTCCTTTCGTTCATTCAAGTCCTTAGAGTATAAGGCTGATTGAACTTCTTCAAACGTCAGGGACTCCCTTCCATACAAGAGAGTTTCTTTGAAGTGAGCATGTGATCGAGGCAAAGCGCACAATAGTAACAGCGCTTGATCTTCATCATCAATTTTCACATCAATATTTTCAAGATCAAGAATCAGCTTGTTGAACATATCCAACTGCTCAGCCAACACTTTGTCTTCAATCATCTTGAATGAATACAAAGCTTGCTTCAGGTAGAGTCGATTTACCAGCGATTTGGTCATGTACAAACTTTCAAGTTTCACCCATAACCCTGATGCCGTCGTCTCCTTTGATACCTGCCTGAGAACCTTATCACCAAGGCTCAACAAAATTGCGCTGTGTGCCTTCTCAATCATAGTTGTCTTCTCCGCTGCCGTTAATGCAGCATTCATGGCCGCCTCTCCCTTCAACGCTTCCAAACAACCCTGCTGAACCAGTAGGGCTTTCATCTTCAAGCGCCACAGACCGAAATCATTCACTCCGGTGAACTTTTCAATCTCATACTTTGTTGAAGGCATCTTCTCCACGCTCACCGCACCAATTTGTTGTGAAAAACGATACCAATAACAAAGTATAATAGGGAATTAGGGAAGAGAATAAGAACACAAGAATTGGTTATAACTGCTATTCTTTTACTTTCTCTTAAAACAAGATTACAAGTTTACAAGAATAACAAATAACCTCTCTCACCCTAAATTAGGATTTGCAGCTTAGCAATGATGAGAGACTAGTATGCTATTTATAATAAAACCTAACATACTAACTAATGGGCTTTTTCCACAAGGCCCATTACACAAGCCAACTTAATAAACAAGCTAACTTAACAAATTAGGGTTTAAACACTAAAACCTAATTTAACATGCTAACAACCCTAGCATCTTCGACACAAGCATGTGAACAACCTTCGACATCACGCTTAACCCTGTCGAACCAAGAAGCTACCATTCGGCCATACTAGAGTTCGATCCAATATCTCACATTCTCAATGAATTTGTAACACCCACACATAACTTAAATCTAGAATAATGTCATACATGAAAGTTATAGTTGGTAGTGATACCTAACAAATGCCTAAACGGCAAGGATAGTCATGTTCCATACTAGTTTTAACTTTTTTATACTCGCGTGATTTTATACAAACCGGAGTTCGAAGCTCATCGACTTCATTTTCAAGTGGAACTCGACTTCCCACTTAACCTTGCCAGGAGAACCAAAGAGCTATGAATTTTGGCCAAGTTGAATCAAATCTACGAATAACCATTCCGCTGCTTGAGGATATTGTCTCAATTTTAGGATAACAGAAGGATGGTTCTCGTCACTTGCGTTTTGGGTCTTACATCCCTTAGGAATTGAATAGATCACCTTCGCTTTTGGGTCATATTAATTTTAGAAATTGACTGGAAAAAGTGGTGTCTCACTTTGGAGATCAATATCCTCATAGAAATAACTTAGGGGGAAAAAGTAGTGTCTCTCTTTTTAGATCAATACCCTCCTAGAAATATCTTAGGAGAAATAAGTGGTGTCTTAATTTCTAGCGTCAACAAAATTATCTAAAAAATGACTCGAAACGGGGAACTGATCAGGGGTGCAATGGGGCAATGCCTGTGTCAGGTGACACGACCCGTGTTACATCAAGGTCGTCTCTAACCCCTAACACAGCCTGCCTGTGTTACATGACACAACTATCAAGTATTATTTTTGTGAAAGTCTCGCATTTAAGACCATCTGAACAAGTTAAATGAACGCATTTAGTATGTGATAAGTTAAATTTTATGGTAATTTTTAGTTTTAAATTTATGGCCCTTATTAACTTTTTGTGTGCAAGAAAAGTCCTAATTCATTCTACAAACTAGATAGTTAGGCCTTAAATGAATTAAACTTAGAGATTCTTAATCTGAAAGAAATTTTAAGCTTCCATAAGTATGAGTAGGTAGTTGCTGTCTGTATAAAGATTAGGTGTAGGCAGCTTTGAATATTTTGTCGCCTCTTAGTCTGAATATTAAAGTTTTATCATTGCTTTCTTAGCTTTTCGGTAGATGGTTACACACTCCAATCGAATAAAATCAGTCTAAGACAATACATATGTAGTGAAGACAAGAGATAGACAAAGAAAACTACACTGACTTTCAATGATTTCAACACATAGTCTCATACATACATTATTTTAAAATTCAACCTAACAGATTAGAAATTCAATCCAAAATGAGAGTAAAGTTAATGTATTTCTTTGTCTCAAGATTATATAAATTTAATATAACTCTAATCACATAAAACATATAAAACATCCAATTTCTTTGTCTCATCTTGACTTTTATAAATATAGTTTAATGTTATCTCATTTCATACCATATAATTTCCTTCTAAGTAAAAAAAAAAAAAACAATTATTTCTCATAAGTCATTCTTTTTTATTCAAATAAAATGTCAATGCATTTTATCCTCGAGCTATAAGACTTATAACTTTGATTATAAAACTCCTCATGTTATAAAATGTCTAACACCATTCAGTCCTCCTAAATGTTTATAACTTTGATATGACAATCAATAGAAACAAAGATCAGACAAGAAAACTAAGGGACAATAACAACAATATATTGAACTCACTTTATTTAATGTTAACAAGAAATATAAAACAACATAGAAAAACAAGATTTTTTTTAAACTAGTTAATAATTAATTATTGGTATTGGTGAAGTTTTGGGACTCATGTTCAGAACGATCAGTATTAATTTTGGGCAGTCTATCATCTTTCATCTCGTGAGGACTTCCAACAATATTGCCCAACCTATGATATTCAGGATTCTTAAAAAGAGCAGCAGTAATCTTAACAACGCTTGCGGCCATAATCTTTCCTTTAACTTTTCCACCAAAAACTTGTCCTTGGTTGCCGCTAGAGACAAAAATGGAAAAATTTGCATTTGATGAGGTAATACTCAACAATGAGGGAGAAGGCTGATCAATATTAGGATTTAAGTAAGTTCCCTTGAGAGATATCATATTAAACTGTCCTTCAAGAGGAAAATCGATGACACGTGCTTCTGGAAGGAGAATGGTAACATCGGATACAAGACCAGAACCACTCAACACGGTGATTCCAGCTTGTTGAGATTGAGCCAAGTTAATGAAACTCTCTACAACATCTCTTCCGGGAGAAATCTCGATATCAATTAGTTCCATAAGCCTTCTGTATTTTCTTTAATAATAAAACGAGTTTGAATCTATTTTTTTAACACGAGGACCACTTCTAGATTTTATGATGTTTCTTGTGAGGAAGACACTGTCAACATAATAGGGTATTTTTAAGTGGTGTATGTAGTAGTCAAATTTAGTCTAAGCCATTAAAAAAATTTCTATAAAAATTTAGGTATAATCTTGATTTTTATTGTTTTACATTTTTTTTCAACTATAGTAAAAATCTCACAAAATAATCAAATTAAGAGTTTTGTTTATTTAAAGGTCAAATTTCAAAAAATTAAAATAACAATAAATTTAATTTAATTGTATTTGACCACCATTATTATTTTACTTTTTTTTCCTTTTGAAAAAAATCAAACATATCGGTTCATTTTAGCATAAATATACAAATCCCTAACAATCCTATAAATACATGTAAAATTAACATTTAGGAGAAGTTTTTTTTGGATGTCATTTTCCCTCTATAATCAAAGAGACATAGCCTCTTCCTCTCCCTCAAATTTCAGTCCACACCACTAAAAGTGAACATTTTCTTCATTTCTCTATAAATTTTAAGAATTATTTGTAACTCCCTCAAATTTTTGTCCACACCACTAAAAGTGAACATTTTCTTCATTTCTCTATAAATTCTCAATGAATTTGTATAACCCACACATAACATATATCTAGAATAATGTCATACATAAAAGTTAGTTGGTAGTGATACATAACAAATGCCTAAACGACAAGGATAGTCATGTTCCATAATAAATTATAATACAAAATATGGTACATGAGCTATAAATGTTCACAAAATATTAAGAGTGTCGCAGCGGATACACAAGAGAAACACCATCTACACCAGGCCTTTAAGTTACTTTACCTTTTCCCTTATCTTGTCTCGAACTTTCTAAAAAAGATAAACAATAACATAAGGTACCTCATGCATTTTAGACTTTAGGCAACGAAAAATTAGCCTATGGCTCAAAAACCATAGTCTAAACGTTTAACTGCCACGGTTTTCTGTGTAATGAATAAAAAGAGATTCATAATAAGTAATATAATATAGTTGATTTTATTTAAATTGCATAATAGTCAATAATTTACGATCGGGACTTACAAATATACAAAATGATGATATTGTGTCTTCAAGTTTAGGAAACATTTCACACATGTGGTTTAAAGTAAAAACCAAATGGTTTTGACCAATATAAAAAGTAGTAGCCTGAGGAATAGGCAACACTTATTGCACGTAGCCTTAAAAAACCATCATTGGAAACATGTTTACAGAACCGTGGTTTATTCATATATTTTAGAGGGCGGTTATAGTTATCTGTGGGCGAAAGTGATAAACTGTCGCCTGAAAGAATAAGCAACAACGACATACTTCACGCCGTGAAAACCGTAGTCTAAACGCTTTGGTCGCGGTTTTTCTATATACAACTACGGTTTTTCGTCTTTGTCTAAACTCATTTTTGTTGTAATGGGTGAGATACTAATTATAGTGGATTTCCCTATCTTATGGGTCTATTCGACTCTACAAGGAAGTTTTAACTTTTTTATACTTGCGTGGTTTTATACAAATCGGAGTTCGAAGCTCATCGGCTTCATTTCGAGGTGGAATTTGACTTTCTACTTAACTTTGGCAGGAGGACCAAAAAGCTACGAATTTTGGCCATGTTGAATAAAATCTATGAATAACCATTTCGTTGCTCGAGGATAATGTCTCAATTTTAGGACCATTTTCCCTCAGAGAATTAACAATAGGATACAAGCACAACGTCTAAAACACAATGCGATATAACTAGCATCAGAAGAATTCCAAAATATGACTCGAAAAGGGGAACTCAGGGGTGCAATAGGGCATGCATGTGTAAGGTGTGATGAGATTGATTGAAAATATACATGTTGTACTCTTTATGGTGGAGTATGATTGTCGGTGAATTCAATGAAAGTTTAAGTATTATTTTCAATCAAGATGGAGATTGTTGGGTTTGGATGAAAATATATATGTTGTAGAAGTCCCACATTGCTTCGTTTTGTGAAGAAATAGGGAGTCCAAGGCTATACAAAGGATTCGAGTTATTCGTTACAAGGTGCATTAGTCCAAAGCACTTTAAGCTTGTATTTGACTTTCTTTGCTCTCTTATGCTCTTGGAGTATTGTGAGATGTAGTTAAATATTTGTTTTGGAGAGTGTGGGTGTACTGTGGACCTGGGGTGTTTGAGGGTATATTCTGTGTTGTAAAAACTGTAACACCCCGATATCCGCTGCACGCATCAACCGTGTCGGCCAACCGAGCATGTTACCGACTTAATCAATAATCCCCCCTAGGTCCGCTTACCGGCTGCCCAGGAAATATTGTTTTTGCCTCCCGCAGGAATCGAACCATGTACCTAGGGGTTAAGTACATATTCATAGCAATTCCTGCTACCAATTGAGCTACTAGCTCAAGTGGTAGCAGGAATTGCTATGAATATGTACTTAACCCCTAGGTACATGGTTCGATTCCTGCGGGAGGCAAAAACAATATTTCCTGGGCAGCCGGTAAGCGGACCTAGGGGGGATTATTGATTAAGCCGGTAACATGCTCGGTTGGCCGACACGGTTGATGCGTGCAGCGGATATCGGGGTGTTACAAAAACTTTCACATAGTGTTATTCTCTGGTTTCTATTGACAATGGCCGTGGTTTTTTCTCCATTTGGAGTTTCCACGTTAATCTCTTGTGTTGTTATTTTGTTCATCTTTTTTCTCTATGTTTGTTATTTTCCTAACAACTGGTATCAGAGTTTTTGGTTTGATCCAGTGATAGGAGTTCTTAGTGTTAGATAATTGGTATGATAATCTTGGATATCTTCAAGAATCGTGTTCGTTCACTTTCCGAACAAAGTATTTCGACCCTATTCTTGTCTGGGTTCACGAAATCTTTGCGGGGATAATTCTCGAAGAACAATCTGTTTCTGACAATAGAGAACAGATCAGAATGTAGAGAGGAAGTCTGTAATTTCGTATCTCAAATCGAGACCAAAAGACTCCTTATATAGGAGACCAATAATAGAAACAAACAGACACACCTTTTCGGAAAACAGTTATGTCTGTTGGAACGGGTGCAACTATTCAAACGAATCGTTATGTCCGTTGGGAACGGGTGCAACTATTCAAACGAAACGTTATGCCCGTTTCTATTATTCATATTCAATTACGCGTTTGGCTCGACGAGCGTGCACTCCGCACTACCCTAACTCGTTTCAAACTTAACGCATAATTGCATTGGCCTATAGTAAATCACATTACTACCAAAATGCATTGATGATACTAAAATCACCAACAAACTCCCCCCATTTTAGTATAATCCTTGATTTACTTTACAAGTATAACGATCAAACAAATGCATAGAAGAAAATGTCTTACGATTGAATTTTCATCTTAGTACAAATACACATTCCAAATATTCGAAAATTGGGGTGTCATAATGATTGAACCCGTCAATCCATTTGAATATCTAAAGATATAGTACACATATGTTTCTTACAATATTCTACTATTCATACTTGACACTTTACAAGCCATGTGTCCTTACCCATTAATAAACATATAGGAAGCCAAGTCCAAGCTTATTGAAGCGGCAAAACTTCATGCTTACATAGGTGATCCTTTTAATCTTGCACCTGCATTAGCAATTTTTCAAAAGAACCATTAAGAAGATATACTTCAACCTAGCCATCACTTGCAGGTCTGAGCACATACCTTGGGAATATAAACACAATTGCTCCAATCTTTAACTATGATCTTTCCTCATTGAATTCTGCTTCTAACGTTGTATTAGAAGGGAATTGGGTATACCATAACTAATAGATTTAAATGGACTTTAATCTCATCCCAATTACCGACTTCTTCACTAAGTCTCTTGCCAAACCCTTCGTCAAGTGGTTAGCTAAGTTTTGTTGCGACCGAACAAACTCAATAGATATCACCTCATTCATGATTAATTCCCTAATCATACTATGTCTAATACCCAAATGTCTAGACTTTCCATTGTATATTTGACTATATGCTTTAGCCAGTGTGGCACTACTATCACAACGGATATAAATTGGTGATATCGGTTTAGGCCATATCGGAATCTTATATACCAAGTTCCTTAGCCATTCTGCTTCTTTACCAGCAGCAGCTAATGCTACAAACTCAGATTCCATTGTGGAACTAGTTATACATGTTTTTAATCCCCACTATTTCACTTTGATTTGATCGAAAATGGTGTTTATCATTTCAAGATCTTTTCATCTTGAATGTCGAATCTAGAAACCTCTTTGTTTATAAAGTTCCATTCATCTCATTGATAATGATCAACATATAATTAACATGGAGACAAGAAAATCACAATGTTCTCACACAACTTTGTGTACCAACACTTGTCACAAGAATTAGATGAAGAAATATTTCTTGGTTATGTTCAATTCTCGCAAATTTTCACTTGAATTTCTATGTCGAACCTTCCTGGTCAACTTCATCATTGACATGTATGACAAGTTTGATCATTTTCTTCTTTGATAACCTTTGTCTTCATCAAAACTAGATATAAGATATTCTTCACAATCTCCCCCTTTTTGATGATGACAAATTCTTTGAATCCTTGTTTTGATAAGATTGAAAACTCTCCCCCTAACTTGTGTGTCTCCCTTTAATTGGTGAACTTTGCAATGACAAAGTCAAACTTTGTATGTCATTATTTTGGTACATATTTTAATCCTTACAAGGATTTGACAAACTTGCACACCTTTTGTTCATTGCCACGAGGCAAATAACCTTTCGGTTGTTCCATGTAAAATTCCTCATCGAGATTTTCATTTAGGAATCCTGTTTTGACATAATTCAATTCATTTCATCTTGGATAACATTATTCCAAGAGTCCCTTGAAATTACATCTCCATTGTAAATCTTAGGATCATTTTCCACTTGAAGAATAATAGGAATCTTACAAACAAAATTTTCACTATTTTCTTCTACTAGATAAAAGAAATATGTCAACAATCGATTTTGTTTGGTCCTAAATCCTTAGCCTTTTAGACTTTCTGCTTATTCTATGTTCGATTTGTTTTTCAACAATCATTGATGAACTTTCGGTTTGTATTTCAACAATCCGCGGAGAACCTTCCTCACGAGGTTCTTATTTATATGAATCTCGAATTCCTTATCTTCCGCGATAAGGTTCTCAAAATTCTACATCTCGTTATGAATCATCTTTGAATGATCTTTATATGTCTTATAATAAATTTCATCGAACACAAACAATTAACATAGCATATAGATCATAATTCAATTGTATAATTTAAAATTGTAACTTTAAATGAAAGATTCAATACTGTATATATCACATATTGTACCGATTGAACTCAATACTGTATATATCACATATTGTACCAACTGAACAAATATAATAACAAATTTACACAACATAATAAATTAAGTAACCTCTTTATGGCACTTATAAGAAAATTCATGTTACTGTTTCAACAATTCAAAATTCAAAATAAGAGAACCCTTATTTTGAATCGGTACATGACAATTTATATTGGTTTCAAGTAAAACAACCGTTTTATTTTGAATTGGTACACGACGTTATCATTATGCATAATCTGTATTTAAAGCTATATATATGCATAACATTTATATGGTTGTTCTCTAATATAAAGCTATTCATGCTTTATCTAATATAAATATTTTCTTCTCTGTGTATGAACAAAACAACCATTTGCATGTATATAATTTAACTACTACTTGAAAGAAAACTTTCTGCAACATGTACGGATTTAATTCTGTTAGGACATTTGAGAAGTTAATTTCATAAGATGCATTAAAGCAGAATTATTCAACTATTATTTTCAAACATTTTATACTCTTAAGATATATCGATTTTCTTATATAACATGTATAGGATAAAGTTTTGCACATGCCAGTTCCTTTTACTTAAAACTATCATGTTTTATTGACAATGCATTCATGATTCATGTAATCAGATTCTACTCACAAATTTTAAAACATGATTTCCAATTCACATTTTAAATTTTGATTTAGGATTAAACATTCATTATAAATTATCAGCACACATACATTCAACTTTTCTTCCAAACACATCAACACATGACACTAACTTAATCTATAAAACTAAAATCTATTTTATATTTAAATTTAAACTAGGATTCATGCATGATGCATAGTGAATACTGTCTTTATCAATAAATAGAGTAAGAGGGACTCACCAAATAGAAAAGTGAATAGTAATCACCATGATAAATAATCCGGTTTATGATGTAAATTTTTCGTGTGTTCACCCATATGTAAATTGTCTTTGAAACTTGTCCAATTTTCCGAAACTTTTAGTCATTTCCTTGACGGTGCTTCCTCCTCCAGCCATGATTATCAGAAAAGAGTACTTTGTTCGTTTGTTAGATAATTGGTATGATAATCCTGGATATCTTCAAGAATCGTGTTCGTTCACTTTCCAAACAAAGTATTTCGACCCTATTCTTGTCTGGGTTCACGAAATCTTTGCGGGGATAATTCTCGAAGAACAATCTGTTTCTGACAATAGAGAACAGATCAGAATGTAGAGAGGAAGTCTGTAATTTCTTATCTCAAATCGAGACCAAAAGACTCCTTATATAGGAGACCAATAATAGAAACAAACAGACACACCTTTTCGGAAAACAGTTATGTCTGTTGGAACGGGTGCAACTATTCAAACGAATCGTTATGTCCGTTGGGAACGGGTGCAACTATTCAAACGAAACGTTATGCCCGTTTCTATTATTCATATTCAATTACGCGTTTGGCTCGACGAGCGTGCACTCCGCACTACCCTAACTCGTTTAACTTAACGCATAATTGCATTGGCCTATAGTAAATCACATTACTACCAAAATGCATTGATGATACTAAAATCACCAACACTTAGTATGCTCTGTGATTGCAGCTTTGTCTGATCTTCCACATCAGAAAAGAAAGGTAGCGTTGTGAATGAAATTTATGGCCCTTATTAACTTTTTATGTGCAAAAAAAAGTCCTAATTCATTCTACAAACTAGATAGTTAGGCCTTAAATGAATTGAACTTAAAGATTCTTAATCTGAAAGAAATTTTAAGCTTCCAAAAGTATGAGTAGTTAGCTGCTGTCTGAATATTTTGTCGCCTCTTAGTCTGAATATTAAAGTTTTATCATTGCTTCTTAGCTTTTCGGTAGATGGTTACACACTCCAATCGAATAAAATCAGTCTAAGACAATACATATAGAGTGAAATAAGGTAAAGATAGGGTTGAATTTGAAAAAGACCTAGTATGTTCACTAAAACTCAATCTAGATCCAAAGTTTGTAAACAAGTTTATAGCCAATACTATGCATAGGAAGTGCTAAAAAAACATCTAGTAAAATATATAAAACATCCTATTTCTTTGTCTCATCTTGACTTTTATAAATATAGTTTAATGTTATTTCATTTCATACCATATAATTTCCTTCTAAGTAAAAAAAAACAATTATTTTTCATAAGACATTATTTTTTAATTAAATAAAATGCGTGTCAATGTTATTTTATCTCACGAGCTATAAGACATATAACTTTGATTATAAAACTCCTCATGTTGTAAAATGTATAACACCATTCAGTCCTCCTAAAAGTTTATAACTTTGACATGACAATCAATAAAAACAAAGATCAGACAAGAAAACTAAGGGACAATAACAATAATATATTGAACTCACATTATTCAATGTTAACGAGAAATATAAAACAACATAGAAAAACAAGATTTTTTAAACTATAGCTAGTTAATAATTATTTATTGGTGTTGGTGAAGCTTTGGGACTCATGTTCAGAACGATCAGTATTAATTTTGGGCAGTCTATCATCTTTCATCTCGTGAGGACTTCCAACAATATTGCCAAACCTATGATATTCAGGATTCTTAAAAAGAGTGTTATGAATGAGAGGGACAAAAGAGTCACTGCAGTCAATAAGTCACATGATGAGAAAGGACAGATGACAATTGATCCCTATTGTGAGGAGCCAAGACGTGGAATGAGGCCCAAGATTCCTAACAGAAAATACACTGAGCACTTTGTTAAATAGATCAATCATTGGCAATGATGAGGAGGAAATTAGTGGTGGAAAACCTGACTCTCTTCTCTCTCCAAGCTTCTATGCTTTTCTATCTTTCATTATATTCCTCTATACTGTTACTGCAAATGGCTTAGCCATATTTCTCATTTAAAGTTGTACTGTTGCATTGATTTTAATAGCAGTTTTACAGTACCATTTCCTCTATATTAATCTCTATTTTATCCATACACTACATTTGGTGCTTTCATTGTCCTCCCTATGGCTGAAAACACTCGTAATGGTTCAAAAGTGGTCAAAGTTACTTGTTTGGGCGGAATATTGGTACAACACTGCCTATCAATGCAGCATTGGTATGAATCCATTTAAGGTTGTGTATGGTAGAGACCCTCCGATTCTCATTAAGTATGACTCTGCTGTTGCTGTACCGCCCTCCCTACAAGCCTTGTTAACAGAAAGAGATCAAACCTTACAGCTTGTTAACACCAATTTGCATCGTGCTCAGCAGATAATGAAGAAGTATGCTGATTCAAAAAGAAGATTTGCAGAATTTCAAGTGGGTGATATGGTGTTGGTCAAGCTTCAGCCCTATAGACAACACTCCATAGCCTTGCATCAGAATCAAAAATTGGGACTTAGGTACTTTGGTCCTTTTCTTGTTTTCCAGAAAGTCGGCTCTGTGGCTTATAAATTGTTGTTGCCGCCTTCGGCTAAGATTCATCCTGTATTCCACATTGTCAATTTGAAAGCATGCAAGGGAGATCACTCGATTCAATACATGCCCTTACCTCTATTGACCACTGAAACAGGACCTATCCTACAACCAGAAGACATCCTACAATCTAGGAAATTATTGATAAATGGTAAGGAAGTTTCACAAGTTTTGGTGAAATGGTCTGGTTTATCTACCGCTGAAGCAACATGGGAAAACTGGCAGGAATTTTCCAACAATTACCCAAACTGTAACCTTGAGGACAAGGTTAGTTTTAATGGGGAGGGTAATGTTATGAATGAGAGGGACAAAAGAGTCATTGCAGTCAATAAGTCACATGATGAGAAAGGACAGATGGCAATTGATCCCTATTGTGAGGAGCCAAGACGTGGAATGAGGCCCAAGATTCCTAACAGAAAATACACTGAGCACTTTGTTAAATAGATCAATCATTGGCAATGATGAGGAGGAAATTAGTGGTGGAAAACCTGACTCTCTTCTCTCTCCAAGCTTCTATGCTTTTCTATCTTTCATTATATTCCTCTATATTGTTACTGCAAATGGCTTAGCCATATTTCTCATTTAAAGTTGTACTGTTGCATTGATTTTAATAGCAGTTTTACAGTACCATTTCCTCTATATTAATCTCTATTTTATCCATACACTACAAAGAGCTGCAGTAATCTTAACAGCGCTTGCGGCCATAATCTTTCCTTTAACTTTTCCACCAAAAACTTGTCCTTGGTTGCCGCTAGAGACAAAAATGGAAAAATTTGCATTTGATGAGGCAATACGCATCAATGAGGGAGAAGGCTGATCAATATTAGGATTTAAGTAAGTTCCCTTAAGAGATATCATATTAAACTGTCCTTCAAGAGGAAAATCGATGACACGTGCTTCTGGAAGGAGAATGGTAACATCGGATACAAGACCAGAACCACTCAACACGGTGATTCCAGCTTGTTGAGATTGAGCCAAATTAATGAGACTCTCTACAACATCTCTTCCGGGAGAAATCTCGATATCAATTAGTTCCATAAGCCTTTTGTATTTTCTTTAATAATAAAAAGGGTTTGAATCTAATTTTTTAACACGAGGACCACTTCTAGATTTTTTTGATGTTTCTTGTGAGGAAGACACTGTGAACATAATAGAGTATTTATAATGGTGTATGTAGTACTCAAATTTAGTCTAAGCCATTAAAAAAATTTCTATAAAAATTTAGGTATAATCTTGATTTTTATTGTTTTAAATTTTTTTCAACTTTAGTAAAAATCTCACAAAATAATCAAATTAAGAGTTTTGTTTATTTAAAGGTCAAATTTCAAAAAATTAAAATAACAATAAATTTAATTTAATTGTATTTGACCACCATTATTATTTTACTTTTATTTCCTTTTGAAAAAAAATCAAACATATCGTTCATTTTAGCATAAATATATAATTTAAAATACATAAAACTATAATTCGCAATAAATTTATATATTGTATTTTATTTTTTCTAATAGTTAACTTCTTAATAGGCCAAAAACAAAAAAAACAAAAAATATTTATTTTGAATATAAATATCATTCATTCTATTTTTTTTATCACAATTTGAAAAAAAATTATAAAAAAAAGTTAAGGTTAAGAATCTTTTTCTTTTGCAATAATCCAATATTTGCTTTCTCATTTATTTATCATTTTTGCGATTATCATCAGCATTTGGCCACCATGTTCTAATATAATTTTTGATCTAGATTTAAATGATAGCAAATAATATTATGTCCCTTGTGAAACCAAGCAATTTTGATATTCACATGACAGCATTAGTTTTGTAAGAAAAAAAAGAAGAAGCAACAATATACATTTAATTAAAAATGATCAAAATAATGAATAGGAGAAGAACACAAGTATGGCTTACCCAAAGTACTCTTAGAAAGTAGATCCATAAGCTACTAAAGTTTTGAAGTAGAAATATTCATTTCCTTACATTAAGATTTGTTTTGTTTCTTTAATACAATTTATAAAAGTCAGCTATAGGACTAAAATGAGAATTGCATGCAGAGATTCAGAAGATAGGGACACATAAGTTGAAACATAAAGACGTGAAAATATTGGGAACACAAATTTAGAAAGGGACTAACAAATCCCTAAAAATCCTATAAATACATGTAAAATTAACATTCATGAGAAGTTTTTTTCGATGTCATTTTCCCTCTATAATCAAAGAGACATAGCCTCTTCCTCTCCCTAAAATTTCAGCACACACCACGTGGTATGTTAATTTTTCACATTAGACTTTGGCCCGATGTAAAATGTCTCTGAATTATTACATCGTCTGGCTTTACATCGGGTCCAGACCCGATTAAAAAGTACTTTTCGCCCGATATAAAAAGTACTTTCTGCACTAGTGCACTAAAAGTAAACATTTTTTTCATTTCTCTATAAATTCTCAGAATTATTTGTATCTCCCTCAAATTTCAGTCCACACCACTGAAAGTGAACATTTCTTCATATCTCTATAAATTCTCAATGAATTTGTAACACTCACACATAACATATATCTAGAATAATGTCATATCATACATAAAAGTTAGTTGGTAGTGATATATAACAAATTCCTAAACGGGAAGGATAGTCATGTTCCATAATAAATTATAATACAAAGTATGGTACATGAGCTATAAATGTCCATAAAATATTAAGAGTGTTGCAGCGGATACACAAGAGAAACATCATTTACACCAGGCCTTAAAGTTACTTTACCTTTTCCCTTATCTTGCCTCGAACTTTCTGAAAAAGATAAACAATAACCTAAGGTACCTCATGCATTTTAGACTTTAGGCAACAAAAAATTAGCTTATGGCTCAAAAACCGTAGCCTAGAAGTTTAACTGCCACGATTTTCTATGTGTAATGAATAAAAAGAGATTCGTAATAAGTAATATAATATAGTTGATTTTATTTAAATTGTATAATTGTCAATAATTTACGATCGGGGCTTACAAATATACAAAATGATGATACTTTGTCTTCAAGTTTAGGCAACATTTCACACATGTGGTTTAAATTAAAAACCCAATGATTTTGACCAATATAAAAAGCAACAGCCTAAGGAATAGGCAACACTTATTGCACGTAGCCTTCAAAAACTGTCATTGGAAACAACTTTATAGAACCGTTGTTTATTCACATATTTTAGAGGGCGGTTATAGTTATCTATGGGCGAAAGTGATAAAACTGTCACCTGAAGGAATAGGCAACGACGGCATACTCCACGTCGTGAAAACCGTAGTCTAAACGGTTTGTCCGCGGTTTTTCTATATACAACTACAGTTTTTCCTCTTTGTCTAAGCTCATTTTTGTTGTAGTGGGTGAGATACTAATCATAGTGGATTTCCCTATCTTATGGGTCTATTCAACTCTACAAGGAAGTTTTAACTTTTTTATACTTGCGTGGTTTTATACAAACCGGAGTTCGAAGCTCATCGGCTTCATTTTGAAGTGGAATTCGACTTTCTACTTAACCTTGGCAGGAGAACCAAGGAGCTACGAATTTTGGCCATGTTGAATAGAATCTACGAATAACCATTCCAATACTCAAGGATAATGTCTCAATTTTAGGACCATTAATTTGCCCTCAGAGAATTAACAACAGGATACAAGCACAACGTCTAAAACACAATGCGATATAACTAGCATCAGTAGAATTCCAAAATATCACTCAAAATAGGGAACTCAGGGGTGTAATGGGGCATGTCTGTGTCAGGTGTAATTAGATTGATTGAAATATACATGTTGTACTCTTTATTGTGGAGTATGATTGTTGGTGAATACAATGAAAGTTTACGTATTAATTGCTCTTTGCTTCATAAAATCTGGCAGGCCAGAAACGACTTGTTGTACAAGCATAAAAAGGCTTGGCCTGTGGAAACCGCGACGGAGGCGCTGGATTGGGTGGATGATTTTAGCGAAAGTGTGTCAAGGAAGGGCAGATTGGTGTTGGACACTGGTAATGATGACAAGAATCCTTTGGTAATACAATTCTTCCAGGTTGATGTCGATGTTTTCGAGGAAGGAATTGCATCTTTTGGTTGTGTTATTAAAAATCAGTATAATGTTATTTCCTTGGCTGCCTGTAGTAGAAAATTCATCACGGTGGAGTTGGCCATTGTGGAGGTTTTGGAGATTCGTTGGGGGCTGTCGCTGGCTAAGAGGATGATGATGGATAGTTTTGTGGTTCAATCAGATACTCTTGAGGTTGTGGATTGTATTAATGGAATTAAAGATTATACGGTTATTGAATCGGTGGCCTCGGACTATGGGGATCTGCTTGGTAATTTTAATTTTTCCTCTGTGGTTTTTGTTTCTAGAGATTGTAATATTAATGCCCATAACTTAGTCAAGTGGGGTAAGATGTTAGGGTCTAGAACCTAATTAAGGGGTCTTTCTGATGGGAACCCACCGACGTCTGTTTCGAGTCTTTCTCGTTAATGAAAATTTCTTTCACATAAAAAAAAATTGTCAATCAACTCATTATTTTAACAATTTTTTAACATTAAACATAAATTAAAATAATTGACAAATTTACTTTCACATTCGATTGGATCATCAATAAAAATGTCATCCTAGATAATATATGAAATATTTTTGTTAATTTGACCAACCTTGGTCATCTTTGAAATTTTGTTTATAATTTTATTCACCTTTTGTTATATTTCTTTGTGTGCCATAAAGTTTTGAATTTTGTCTCCAAAACTCTTCTTTAAATTTGAGATTTTGGTCAAGGTCCTAACCAACAACCAGAATGGTATTTTGAATTTGATCCGGAATAAAAGAACTATCACGCACTTTCGAATTAATATTACCTAAACTATTTTTATTCAAACATTTATACCTTTTAAACTTTCTATTAAGTGAAAACATTGGAAAACCATAAAATTTCATTTTCCTAAATTTCTTAACAACCTCAATAAAATTTTGATGAGAATCACACATTTTAAGAAATTTAATAGATAAACATAATCTAGGGTTATGGTCCATAAATTCTATCATTGATTTTTATTTTTTTTAAGCAAAAGGGCTTCAATAAAAAGCACTAGCGATGCTACAACCCAAAAATACGACAAGAGAAAAAATAAGAGGACACAACCCTCAAACAATTTATTTTAGTGAGAGTGAAGCAAAGAAATGTTATTCCATGCATCAATCTTAATTCAATTACAAATAGATCTATCAAGTCTTATTTTAGTGAAGGTGCATTTAAGACCATTCGAATAATTAGTAATTTTTAGTTTATAATTTCTGACCCTTATTAACTTTTTGTTTGCAAGGAAAGTGCTAATTCATTCTACAAACTAGATAGTTAAGCTTTAGTTATGATCGGAGCTACCTTGACGTATTTCTATCTCATGTGATGTGTGATTGATCAATTAAACTTAAATGATTAAACATTAGAGATTCTTAATTTGAGAACAAAATTTAAGCTAGCCATCATAGCGGTAAGAGAATCACAACAAAAGTTTATCAAGAAAAAATAGGATTAGGAAGTTAAGAGTTTTTGAAGAGAAAATTCTTTAAGCAAGCAATGCACTTTGATTCTCATTTGATTTTTCTCTATCGCCATAAACATGCAGCATTTGGCCACCATGTTCTATTATAATTTATGATCTAGACTAAAATGACACCAAATAATATTTTGTCCTCTTCAGAAACTATACATTTTTTATATTCACATTGTAGCATTTGTTTTATCAAAAAAAAAAAAATTAACAACAAAAAATTCAATGTACTTTAAAAGTATTAATCATCATATCGTAAAATGTATTTCACCATTCAATCCTCCTAAAAGTTTATAACTTTGACATGACAATCAATCGAACCATAGATTAAATAAAAAAACTAAGGAACAACAAGAACATGATATTAAACTCACTTTATTCAATGTTAAAAAGAAATAGAAAACAAAATAGAAAAACAAGATTTTTTAAACTAGTCAATAATTAATTATTGGTGTTGGTAAAGCTTTTGGACTCAAGTTCAAAATTGATCACTATTAATTATGAGCAACCTATCATCTTGCAGGACTTCCAACGATATTGTCCAACCTATGAAATTTAGGATTTTTAATAAGAGCAGCAGTAATCTTAACAGTACCTGCAGCCATAATCTTTCCTTCAACAATTCCACCAAAAACCTTTCCATTGTCGTTGTTGGAGACAGAAATGGAAAAATATGAATGTGAAGAAGCAATACTCAACAACGAGGGAGAAGCCTGACCAATATTGGGATTTACATAAGTTTCCGAAAGAGATATCATGTTAAATGGTCCTTCAACGGGAAAACTAATGGCACGTGTTATCGGAAGGAGAATGGTAACATCAGAGACAAGACCAGAACCACTCAACACTGTGATTCCAGCTTGTTGGGATTGAGCAAAATTAATGAGATACTCCACAACATCTCTTCCCGGAGGAATCTCGATAACAATCACTTCCATAATTGTATTCGTATTTTCTTTAATAATAAAAGAGGATGGTTTGAGTCAATTTTTAAACCCTAAGGACTACTTCTAGATATTTTTATAAGAATCTAGTTTAGATTTTGAGAGAGAAAGGATGATGAAAATTCTTATCGAAAATATGTTTTTTTGTGAGGAAAACACTATCTACATTACTGGATATTTATAAGTGGTCTACATTTTATTTACCTCAATTTGGTCTAACCAATTAATAAAATTTCTAAAATAATATAGGTAAGATTTTAATTTTTATTGTTTTGAATTTTTTTTAATTTTAGTAAAAATCTGACGAAATAATCTAATTAAGAATTTTGTTTATTTAAAGGACAAATTTCTAAAAAGTGACGATAAATTTAATTGCATTTGACCACCATTATTATTTTTCTTTTGTTTTCTTAAAAATATCGTTTCATTTGAAAATTTTCTAAAAAAATGACAATAAATTTAATTGCATGTTTCTTTTATTTTTCTAAAAAATATCCATTCATTTATGTATAAATATTTGAATTTTATAAAATGAAAAAATATAAATATGCTTAGCAATAAATTTATTTGTTTATCGTATTTCTGAAAAGTAACTTTATTTCGGAGATGCATCTCCGAAATCAATATTTTATATTTAAAAAAACACGTTTTCGGAGATACATTTTCGAAAACACTTTTTTTTACAAAAAAAATATCTTTTCGGAAATGAACTTCCGAAACAAGGGGTAGTGTGGTAAATTCACCACTAGTGGGCAGGAAGGTTAGGAGGTGAGTGAAGAAATTTTCTTTAATATAAACTTTTTTTTGTTTCATTTATTTTTAATATAAACATCATTCATTCTCATTTCTTATCATAATTTCAAAATAAATATAATTAATATGAGTCTTTTTCTTTTGCAATAATCCAACATTCTCCTTCTCATTTGATTTTTCTTTATTTCCATAAACATGAAGCATTTGGCCACCATGCTCTAATATAATTTATGATCTAGAAAGAAGTTACACCAAAATCAGCCTCAATAAGGTAGTACCTCTGAATTGAAAGATATCTTGAATTAGCTTATGCAGCTATCCATTGCTAATTAGAAAAATACAGATGCGATGCGTCAATCAAGAATCTTGACGCGCGAGTGGGGCAAATCGCGAAGCAGCTTGCTTAACAACAAGGAGGAATGTTTATTGCCAACCAATTCAAAGGAGAATTGCAAATCAATAACAACCAGGAGTGGGAAAGTGATTGAAATAGGAGTTGATGAGAATTTAGAAACTGAAAGAGTTGTTATTGATTCAAAAGAAAAACAATAGCGGGAAAGAAAGCGAGAAGGAAGCTGAAGAAAAAAATAATGAGGAAGAATTAGTTAAAAATAAAAATAAAGAAAAATAAGAGAATGAGAAAAAAGTGAATGATGAGCAGAAGACAAAGACTGAGAAAGTTAGAGATGTGAAAGGAAAGATGACGAATTCGCCAGTGTAACATTTACTGTATCCGCGTGCTCCTACCAATAAAGACAAATAGAGGAAGTTTGCTAGATTTTTGGATATACTCAAGCGATTACAGAAAAATATTCCATTTTCTAAAGCACTTGAACATATGCCAACATATGCTAAGTTCGTGAAGGAGATTCTCGCGAAGAAAAAGAGGTATGCGGGTGAAGAAACCATGATCACTTGGAAGCGAGTTATAGTGCAATTATTCAGAGAATCATTTCGCAAAAAGAAAAATATCATGGGAGAGTTACGTTACCTTATTAGAGTTTGACCTAACTCATCCTTACAAAACGGGCTGGTAAGGTGAGGAGTGTCACTCTATATAAACTCTTTCAAAATTGCTCTATCTCCAACCAATGTGGGACTTTAGATCTTCCTAATACGCCCTTCACGCCTAGTATTATTTTTGGGCTTGGTGCTTGAATATTAACAGTGGGCGGCCCATGGTCTGATTGATAGGCTCTGATACTATATTAGAATGAGTAGTGTCACTCTATATAAACTCTTTCAATGCTCTATCTCCAACCAATGTGGGACTTTAGGATCTTCCAAAAATATACCTGTCACCATAGGAAACATAAATGTTCGAAAAGCAATGATTGATCTTGGTTCAAGCATAAGTAAAACATCACTCTATTAATCAATCTCTCATTGTCTCTTTAACAAAGCATCACTCGATTCTTCCTCACTCACCAAAAACGAACTTCACAAACAAGAAATTTCAAATCTAAAGCAAAGTAAAACCGAAAAATAAAAATAGGGAAAAGGTATTCTACCAATGATGAAAACGGATAGGAGAATTGATGTTTAAGGGGTGATTAATGTGAGATTCATTGGCAGCGGAGACGGTTGCTTCAACGGTTTCCTACGACAACTATGATTTCGACAATAGTGGCTCGTCCGAGCGGTGGTCTAATTTTCGAGGCGTGAGTAGTGGTGGCACGGCAGGGTTTCTTGAGTTCTATTCTTCTTTTAGTTTTTATCTGCTCTTACTTTTTTTTTGTTTTACAGGTTTTGGTTGTTGTTTGGTGTGTGATATAGTGATGATTAACGAATATTGTGACGTGAGTTTCATCTTCATCTTATGTTTTCCATTTTTCTTTTTCTGAATAGTGTTATTGGTTGTTGTTGTTGGATGATTGTTTTGAATAGAAGTTTGAAGAGAAGAAGGTGAATGGAGGTAAAGGTTGAAGATGATGAGTAAAAAAGGGTGGTGATGGTTTTATGATTTTTGTAAGAGTGTCTCAAGGTGTCGATAGCTTATTTTTCGTGTACTTCCTCATTCCATTTACAGAAATTCTATTCTTACACCAAGCCATACACTTACACCATATGTATGGACGATACTGTTCATGTACGGACGACACTAATCATGTACGAACAACTACTATTCATGTACGTACAGGACTGTTCACGTTACTATTCATGAACAGTACTTTACAGTAGTCACCAAATTTGGTTAATGCTGTGTAAAAACTTGGTTAATGCAGTAATGAAGTTGGTTAATGCAACATCCAGGTATTTAAAATAATTTTTAGCTGTCACCAAACTTGGTTAATGCCGTAATAAAGTTGGTTAATGCAACATCCAGGTATTAAAAATAATTTTTAGCAGTCATCAAATTTGGTTAATGCAATTTAAAAACTTGGTTAATGCAGTAATGAAGTTGGTTAATGCATATCCAAGTATTAAAAATAAACGTCCGTACATGAATAGTATTAGCCCGTACATAAATAGTAGTCGTCCGTACATGAACAATGTCGCCCGTACATGAACAGTACCGTCCGTACATACGGTATAGGTGTGTGACTTGGTGTAAGAATAACATTTATGTTCCATTTATTGTGAATTATGATTGTATTTATATATTGGAATTAGCATGTGAGGTGTGATTTATGAGCGTGTGAGGTGATTAGAGGTGAGTGCAAAAAGTGTGATTCAAGGTGATGAAAGTGAGTTTCAAGGAGGGAGGGAAATCGTGTGAATTTTCAGCATGGCATGAGGTGATGATGAAAATGATGATGGCATGGTGCTTGGATGGTATTTTATCTTATTCCATTTGTGTTTTACCTTTGACTTTTATACATGAAGTAATGGTATGTAAAGCATGTAAATGGTGTAGTGGTATGTATTGATTTTGGACTCTTTACTTTCGTGTATGATAACATGTAGAGAATCTCTTTGTCCACTCAAACACCTTCTTATAAAACACTTATGCAAACTCCAAAATACTCCAATATTACGGATATGCACATTCGAATGCATATTTTTTCTATAAAAATAAAAAGAGATTTCGTATATGCATCTTCGAAGTCTATCTTTTTTTTTTGAAAAAAATGTGTCTTCGGAGATGTATATGCGAAGTCACCTTTTTTTTTGGAAAAAAAGTGAATTCGGAGATGCATTTCCGAAGTCACTCCTTTTAGTCCAGCGCTAACAGACCCTTCCCCCACTCTTCATTTGTATTCAAAAACACCCAAAACTCATTTCTTCTCAAAAATTGCATTTTTCCTTATTTTAAGTAATAATCCACTAATTGAAGACACAAAAGCTCCTTTGAAGAATCCTCAACTCATTTCAAGTCATCTTCAAAGCTCTTTCAAAACTCCAACATTGTGTAAGTTTTCAAAATTTTTAATTCATTGCTAAAATTGATTTTTAAGTTAGTTATAATAAATAAAATTGTATATGTTGGTGTTTGGATGTTAAAAAATAAATTTTGGATGAGTTAAGGAAAGAAGTAGAAGCTCTACAAAAATGGTTGTTCTCAAGTGCATATCCAAAATCCCCTCTAACTAGTTTCAGATATGTGTAGCAACCTGCCTAAAATTTAGAGCTTAGAGAGTCGCCACCTATTCTACCAAGGCGAATAGGAAACCTATGCAGTCAAGAGATCAGGGTAAGATACTATATTCAGGTCGAGGGAAGGTGTTAGGCACCCTCAACCCTTTCCTATTGGCTTTGAATCTAAGGTAAAGGTTTGTGGCAAAAATTATCGAAGTTTATAGGTAAGGAAATGAATAAGGGGAAAATTGAGATTTTAGGGAAGGGGACTCGCCTTGTTGCCAAGTGCCTACGTACCTCCTTATGGAGGATCAGAGTCTACGTAGTTCGGGCAGGATTGTACGCCTTAGAATTTGATTTGAATGGTTTGAAGTTGATTTGAAATTGTCTTGAAATGCGAAGTTCGAAGGTATTTTGGATTACCTTATCGTAGTTGTGAACATCGCAATGTTTGCAGGGATAAAAATTCGTAGTAATGTGGTTTAGTGTATTTTGAGTGTTTTAGGATTTTGGGCGTACAACCCTGGTTTGATATGGCACTATTAACCGCAATGATCAATAGATTCGATCACCATAGTTAAAAGATTAGAAAGGAATTGCTGGCAATTTTAATCGATTGATTCGACTATCACTTTTAGCAAATTGAAGTATTTTAATTATTAATGAATTTGTATTTTTATACTGTTACCTCTCATAACCGATTAATACGATTACAAATAATAACAAATTGATAAGGTATGCTAATCATCATAACCAATAAGATGGTTAAAACCATTTAGCAAAATAATGTTTATTTTAATTTATAGGATTTGATTAATTAAATTAATCGATTATTAATCATCGCGACCAATAAATTTAGTCAAAACGAATAATAAGTTGAACCCTAATATCTTTGGCCGAATGGCTAATGGGATTGAGCAAACCCTAATGCACTCGCAATTTTAATAGGGTTTTTATTGTGATTTTATAAGGATAATAATTAATACTAAAATAGATTAAATCGATATAATCGAGATAATCGGGAGGAAATCCTAAACCCTAGTCTAATCCTATTTTATTATTCTAAACCTAAAATAAATTGATTAAATTAAATCTATATTAACATTTTTTACAATTAAATAATCATATAAGTTATATAAAAAAATATAAAGAAAATAAATAAAAAAACCTGGATCGGATCCTGTGTGGCAAGCTTGAGAAGGTCTATGGTATGTGCCTCCATCCTGGTGCGTTAGATATGGATCTGGCATGATCCCGCGGTTGATGTCTAGAGGCGTATGGTAAGCCTGGGTGGCTGCAGTGCACTAAATCTGAAGATCAGGAGACTTAAAGAAAATGAAGAAAATATATGCAGGAGGTGGGATTCGAACCCCCATCCCAAGAGTTACAAGCGCCCCATGTTACCACCCAGGCTACAGTCGTTGGTTGTTCACCTTATGACCTTATGTTTTAATGTACAAAACGAGCGAATAACAACAAATAAAAACAAAGGAGCGCGCAGCCCCTTCTTCTTCCTCTCCGCCATGCTAATCCTCACCCCTGCGAATTTCACTTTTATACAGCACAGCAAATAAATATTAAAAGAAATCATATGATTCATCGCATGAATTTACAGATTCAAGGTTTCAACACCATGGCCAGGGGAGTCCGATTCTGTGCGTTTCGGGCGGAGGTGAGGATCGCGGCCTTGGTTCGTTTGATCAGACGGAAACCGTCGTGGATCCGCAGAGGGTGGAGCGCGGCGGCGGTGAGAAGGGGAGTCCGATGGTGGCGTTTGCGATGGGCGTGCTTTGGTGGTTGTCGCCGGCGATGATAGATTGTTGCTGCAAGCGTTATTGTCTTAGGATTGCCATTGTGATGCTTATCTGTATGTGAAAGTATGTACAATGAGAGTGATAGGCATATCTGTTAAGCACCAACGTGAGAATGTTCCCCTAATGAATAAAAATTCCCCTCCCCGGTGTTAGAAAACTTTTTTCTATTTATGTTAGTTAATTTAGGGTTTTTTCTTTTACACCTAATGGGCATATTGCCCAATTAACCCAATAATTATAAAATTAATAAACCTAAATAGAAAAATACTATTAATCCTAATATTACTAAAGAAACAAATTCTTATATTAAAATTAATAATTTGTTAACAATGGTAATTAGAATTAATAATACTTAACAATCCGATAAAAATAGGTTATGCACCAAGAATTAGCCAATTATTTAAAATGGACTTTCAAACGATCAAACCTTATGGTGGACTGGATTGGGCCAAATGTTTGGGCTCAGATATTCCCCAATCCTAACTCCTATTTTAATTCAGGATATTTCATAAGAGCGCGGGTTTGACAATAGGAATGTCAAACCCCATGACTCTTAATTTTGACTCCTGATAAATAGCATGAATTGATCGGGCAAATTTTGGGGTATGACAACTGCCCCTGTTCAATCTTCTTAAACCTGAAGAGTCAGATAGGCACGTCTGCCTATCATGATCCACAGGTAGTAGATGATTGAACACTGAAATGCCCTGAAATTTGCATAGGAAGAAATTCCGCAGGAGATGGGCTTATAGATGCCACCCAAGGTGAACACCGTTCTTCTAAGTGTGAAGCACGCGCCTTTTGGAAGGAACCAGATGGTTGATTTTTTGTAGCATAGCCTAAAGAGGCAACCTGAAATTTATGCGATGTGTATGATGCATGCGATGCATGATGCAGTGAGTTTCTCAAAAAAATAAATAAATGAGAGCGGTGTATGTATATGCAATATGTATGAATGAGGTGAGTTAGTTGAAATGATGCATGATTGTTAGTTACGTTAATCGAAGTATGTTAGTAATTCTGAAAAGAAAGATAGCACCTTTGATTGTTGATGATGTTTTGGAAGATATCACTGCCGAGGGACTAACGTGATAAACCCAATTGAAGAACCGTTTGAAAAATCTTGTATGCCTGGAAAAGCTCCTAGAAAGGATGGAATACGTCTTGAAGAAGACTTCTTGGAAAGGTTCCTGAAAAGGAATAGCGAGGACCTTCTGTTGGTTGTGTAATTGGCTTGCTATGGTCAGCAAGCTTCCGCAGTTTGTGAACCCCCACTTACTATAGTTCTAGTAAGTTTCCGTAGTTTGTGAACCCTTACTTACCATAGTTCTGGTAAGTTTTCGCAGTTTGTGGACCCCTACTTACCATAGTTCTGGTAAGTTCCCGTAGTTTGTGAACCCCCACTTACTATAGTTCTAGTAAGTCTTCGTAGTTTGTGAACCCCTCATTTACTATAGTTCTAGTAAGTCTTCGTAGTTTGTGAACCCCTCACTTACTATAGTTCTAGTAAGTCTTCGCATTTTGTGAACCTCTCACTTACCATAGTGATGGTAAGCTACTCGCAGTTTGTGAACTTCTCACTTACCATAGTGCTGGTAAGCTACTCGCAGTTTGTGAACCTCTCACTTACCATAGTTCTGGCAAGCTACTCTCAGTTTGTACCTCTCACTTACCATAGTTCTGGCAAGTTACATCGCAGTTTGGACCCCAATAGGATTGCTTGCTATAGTTCTAGCAAGTTCACCTGCACCAATAGGATCACTTATCATAGCTCTGGCAAGCTCACCTGCACCATTCGGATCATTTGTCCTAGTTTGGACAATTCACCTGCACCATTTGGATCATTTGCCCTGGTTCGGACAAATTTCCTGCATCATTTAGATCACTTGCCCTAGTTCGGACGAGCTCACCTGCACCAAAGGAATTGCCTGCCATGATTCTGACAAGTGTACCTGCATGAAAGAGATTCACCTGTTTTTAGACTCACGACTCGAGGGTCGGAGACTGGGCTGTTGTCACAGTCATACGGGAACTGACTACCAGACGGGAACCGGATTTTGATGTAATAGTCAGACGGGAACTGACTACCAGACGGGAACTGGATTTTGACGTAACAGTCAGACGGGAACTGACTACCAGACGGGAACTGGATTTTGATGTAACAGTCAGACGGGAACTGACTACCAGACGGGAACTGGATTTTGATGTAACAGTCAGACGGGAACTGACTACCAGACGGGAACTGGATTTTGATGTAACAGTCAGACGGGAACTGACTTTGAAAATGATTTGGATGGCCAATAAAAATTGGGTTTTTTGTGATATGTGAATGCGTTAGATGATATGCATATGCTAGTGCGTATGTACGTATGCTGATGCGTGAAACGAACAGCAAGGTTGCTATCATCGATGAGGTTACCGGAAAACATCAATCAGGTGATTGGAAAATAAATCTCAGTAAGGTTACTGGCATCGGTAAAGTTACCGGGTAACATCAATCAGGTGATTGGAAAATAAATCTCAGTAAGGTTACTGGCGTCGGTAAGGTTACCGGGAAGCAGGTGGACAATGTAGCTTAGTACCAGAGTTTTGAATTGGATGTTTGGATGTATGGGGTAATGCTTATGCTTATGCATATGTTGATTGATGTAATGTGTGGAATGAAGCAATGTCTTCTGTAAGATTACCTGAAAAGGTCTTTTGAATGGAAGTGAACATTTGTCTTAAAGAAGACTACCTGAAAAAATTCTTAGAGTAGATAGAAATTTGTCTTAAAGAAGACCACCTGAAGAAGTTCTTAGCAAGGAATGGAGAATGTCTTTAAAGACGACTACCTGAAAAGGTTCTTAGCAAGGGCTGAAGTTTGTCTTAAAGAAGACCGCCTTGAAAAGTTCGTAGAGTATCTTACAGAAGACCACCTGAAGAGGTTGAAAGATGTCTAAAGAGACTACCTAAAAAGGTTCGTAGAATGTCTTAAAGTATACCACCTGAAGAGGCTCGTAGAATGTCTTAAAGAAGACCACCTGAAGAGGCTCGTAGAATGTCTTAAAGAAGACGACTTGAAGAGGTTCCTAAAAGGAAGACAAATTGTCTTGAAGAAGACTACCTAAAAAGGTACTTAAAATTTCCTGAAGAGGACTACCTGAAAAGGTACTTAGGACAAGAATGTCTCGAAGAAGACTACCTAAACAGGTGCTTAGAAGAAAAATGTCTTGAAGAAGACTACCTAAACAGGTTCTTGGAAATGGTGATAATTTGTCTTGCATAAGACAGCTTGAGGAAACTCCTAGAAAGGATCGTGAGATTCGTCTTAAAGAAGACCACATAAAGAGTTACGGTGTAATGTATCAACCAATGTATGTAATGCATGATTTGTTCATATTTGTATGATGCTCCAATGATAGGTTATTAATAACCAAAGCGTATATAGTTCGCTGGAGTTGCAGGTCTGTTTGTTAAGATGGGGTGTGATGCTAGCGCGATTTCCCAATACCTGTTTTGTTTGAGCTTGGAAGATCGTAGTTAGGAGAAAGATTTGTTCGATGTTGTAAAGTGCGAGAACGCCCTTTTCCCTTTTGTTGTGTGTCTTGCGGATTTGATATCCATTGCCCCAGTATTTCATGGAGAAAGATGCTTATGAAGGAAGTGCCCCAGGGAATAGCCTTGTCATATGCTTCGATGTTTAGATTGAAGGGTGTGCCCCTGATCTCCAGGTCATGGAAGGTTATCCATAGTGTTCTATCCTTTGAATTTGAATTCTTCCCATGTCTGACATGCCCCTGTTTGAGATTGCTTTGAGATGTGCCCCAAGTCGATTGAACCTTAGGAAGACTGCCCCTAGTTAATTGGATGTTCGATTGTATGCCCCTGTGCTCCTTGAAATTTTTGCCCCTGTTTAGGAGAACCCCCTAGATGTGGTTCCCCCGACTCCAGGGTCTTTATTAGAAATGATCACCTTTAATTAACCCATTTCGAGATTTCCTCGATGCTAAGTGTATACTCGTAGATGGTGTTGTACTTTTTGAGAAGTAGCTCCAATGGAATGCGTATGCAAGTTTTGAAATCGAAGTCCGTTATAAATTAGGACTGGATGGTTTTGAAAAGAATGCTTGAAGAAGCATAGTGATTAGAAGTAGTTTTAACAAACATAGGAGTCAGTATAACAAATTCCTGCTTAATATGCTTTCGTAGTTAACCTTGCCTCAATTAGGACTTTTAAATGTTGTAACTTGGCCTGGTTCATGTTTTAAGAAACAATGGGTATAAGGCTCAAAATTTTATTTATCCCACCCCTTTCTCCTTGATGTTCTCCAGATCCTAAAAATTCGCCTAATCCAATGGATGTGCTTTGTTTGCAAGAGTATTGTTTCAGTACTGGTGTTACGCAGAAGCCTTAGTAGAGATCCAAGCATTGATGAAAATGTTGTAGAGATCCAAGCATTGATGCAAAGCTTTGACGATTTAGCAATCACAGGATTATCCTTGGTATGTCGCCTTTGTTTTTATCCCTTATTTTTGCATGAACCAATTCCTTTTGAATTTGGTCCATCGGGATGCCCTAAATTTTGCCTAAGTCGTTTTTCTCTTTCGTGGAATTTTTCATTTTGACTTAGCGGGCGCTTTTCTCCTTTTTGCTTTTGAATACTCCTTTTGAGATTAATCTTTGGATATTGAATGTTGTGACTGCTATGTTGATTTTGATTTGCAAGCTTCACCTTTGATACTTCCTCGATCTTGAATGGTGTAATGAGGAAGAGGATTGTTACGAATGTTATCTCCATTGCTTCCTCAATCTTGGGTGAATGCGAGGAAGAAGATATGCTTGAACCTTATGCTTGGATTGACTGATTCTCTTGACAACCAAAATACATCATTGAGTTAGTTGAAATCTACCCTGCCCCTGGTTAAAATCAAGGTTCTTTTGAAAAGTAGAAACAAACTCCAACTCCTGGCTCGAGGGGGTAACGAGGGATTAACATCCTTATATCTCCACTGTTTGGGAATTGAAGCAATGCCTGTACATCCTCGGCTCGGTCTTACCTTGAAAGCATATGTTTAGCTGGACTTAGTTATTTGTATTCGTCATTCTCCCTCAAGTTTGTTAATACTCTTAGATTTGAAATTTGAAATAGAATAGAAGTGTACGAGTGAAAACTCGTGGTAGTGGGTGAATGAATTGACTCCAAAACCTGCATGGTCATCCCATTAGAATTGCTAATCCGAAGGTACAGCTTTTTATCTTGAGTAACACTTAGCGGTTGTAAGGGTTGAGATAGTGAGCATGGTAAACACCTATTGATCATAGGGATAATCTCCTTTGTAGATCCACTTACCTTGTTTCACTCCTTAGATTCTTAAACTTGTAGAAGTGAGGGCAACCTCGAATTTTCTTTGGACATGTCAAACCTGGCGGGAATAAATCGTTAGCGGTGAGTTTTCGTCGTATCGGAACTTCATGAGTTTCCTTTGACTGAACCTCTTTTGCTTCTCCTGAGGACAGTATCACCTATGACCCTTTTTTCCTTTGGTGTGGGGCTGACATATGTCGCATTCCCTCCATTGTAGTCATGCATTTCTGCTTAGGGTATTGCCCCAGTTGGACTGACCCTTGCCCCAGGTTACCGTAGAGTGTTAAGTGCCAAATTGTAGTTATTTTGTGTATGTAAATAGTGGCACTTATCAATGCTTTTTGTTAATACCGTTTGAATAATCCCCCGTTTTTGTGTAATTACGTTTACTTTACGAATACTTGTATTTTCATATACTTTTATACCGTTTGATAGTTTTGTTGTATTTTTGTAGGTATTCTTGCGTTTTCGGAGCCTTGAGGAATAAAGTGTCGAAGACACGGCTGCGAGAGCCTTGAGGAAATAATTCTGCTGTTTTGGTGCAGGGCGCTTCGCGCGCTGTAGGGCGCGTCGCGCCCTCTTTGCAGTTTGAAGAGCTTAGTCTGGCAGAAGTTAGGGCGCGTCGCGCCGGATTTGGGCGCGTCGCGCTCTAGGGCGGTTTGGTAAATTTATACAGGGCGCGTCGCACTGAAGTAGGGCGCGTCGCGCCCACTGCGAAACTCAGTTTTGTATAAATAGTTAATAACAGATTTTTTAGGTTTTTCATCACCTCTTCTTGACAAGTTGAGCTCTGATCCTTTTTTGGTAGTTTAGAGGCTTAGGAAACACCATTGGGTGCGACGTCATGTGGATTGATCATGGATCTGACTCGATTTCATTGTACCGGTGAGATCTTTCCGGTTCATCTTCTCTCTTCCCTTTGTTTCATTTCAATGGTGGGTGTTGTATGTATGTTTCTACTCTTATTGTATGTATATTTGTGGATCTTGGGATCGTTTATATATTCGCTTTACAAATCATCATTGTTGTTGTTCTTGATCTTTTGTCTTAAATGCTCTGGATTTGTGTTGTTGCAGACATGGACACCATAGATCTTGATTAGGAATGATAACTGTTAGTTTCTGGGTTGCAGACATGGATTCAGGACTAACAATCGTAGTGGGTATCGAGTCTAATGCCTCCGTGTTGTTTGTGTCGGTGGAGAAATCGCTGATGTGAATAGTACGGTTGAGCTTTCGTCGGTGTTGCAGACATGGACACCGATGTGGCATCTCGAGTGATGCCCGGTGATGTTGATGCGTATTGTGAGTGTCGAGCGATCGATCTTCAGATTTAAGTATTCGACGGGTAGAACGAAATGCAATTCCATAACTATTTCTGTTAGACTATTGAGATTATTTATCTGCTTTTATTTACTTTTCCCGCATTTACCTTTCCGCACCCATTCATGAAACTTAGAACGCGAGATAGTCGAACGGCAGTTCTTCTCACCAATCTCTGTGGACACGATAATTCCCGGATGAATACTTCCAAATCTTTTGTTGCTTGCCGCTTTACCGCTCCAACAAAATGGCGCCGTTGCCGGGGATTGGTTGAGATTAATCGCATTGCGATGGTTTTATGTTTTAAGTTTCGTATAGTTTTGATTAAGTGTTTGGGCAGGTCATTTTCTTTAGGTTGCGTTTGAGGCGAAAGCATTGGCGTACCGCGAGGAAGTTTCTTACCATTCGCGAAACAATAAAGGCGTCGAGCTAACGACGTTAAACGAGCGCTTGTTGGGAGGCACCCCAACGGTTTTATTTTTCTGTTTTTCTGTAATTGAGTTGTGTAGGTGTTAAGTGGTGGCTCACTGGAAAATCTGTCTTTTTAGACTGGTCTGGTTTTTCTGGTGTAGCGCGCGTCGCGCGCTCATGGGTGCGTCGCGCGCTGGGTTGCTTTTGGCCAGTGACCTCTTTTTAACGGGTCACTCGGCTCGCCTTTTTCCCACTTACACCAAGGCTTTATAGTATAGTATTTTATCGATTTATTTTTAATTCTTTTGTTTGTGTTTAGACTCAAATTTTGGCCCGGTTACTTGGAGTCGCATTTGATAATTCTCCAATTTTGATTAATTCAACATGCCAATTGTGCGGTAATGATTGTTCAAATTTGTACGTGGCAATGTACTCGTTTATCGCTTTCTATAGCATAGCATGTTTTGGAGACTTTTCATTTGTACAATTTTCATACTATTCATTCTTTTTGCATAACTTGCTCATGACTTGAATCACAATTAGTTTTTCCTTTTTACCATAAATGTGAGGTGGCTTTCCATTGTGTATATATGTGAGTGACCGACATTTCTTGTTTTAACTGGATATTATTATGTTTAATCTTTCGTATGTATTGATTTTGTGAATGCACGAAAGTGATCAAGGCACTTGTTTGATTTTGAGCACAACTACCATAAGCCAAATGTCATTTTACCTTGTGAGGGTGTGACCATTAGTAACCCCTTTTGAGCCTTTTTGTCAATCTCCATACTGTTTTTGCTTAATGCTTGTCTATGAGCGTTTGGTTTTCATATGTGTATGGATGTTTGATTCTTTGTTTTCTTGACCTTAACTATGATGTTTAGTTGGATTTTTACCTTGCCTTAGAAAGTAGGGAGTATTCACTTTATGTTATGGTTGAATTCAAGTTGGGGAGAAGGTGTTTGCCTCTTTATGTTGTGATTGATGTGAGGTTAAGAAAAGAAAAAGAAAAAGAAAAAAAAAAGTGAGAAAGAAAGAAAAGAAAAAGAAAGAAAAAAAGAGAAAAGCTTGAAAAAGAAAAGAACAAAAAGAGTTTTGAATAAGAGTGTGCTAATAAGTTTTGTGTTTGGTGTGAAATTTGTGATGAAGAGAAAAGTTGGATTGAAATTGTATTGTTTGAAACTTTGTGGAAGTAATTACTCCCTTAGGTTTAGGCAAGTTTTTGTTTCGATTAGCTTTAGGACTTATCACTTGTTTGTTAACCGAGCCACATTACAACCTTGAAAGCCCTTGTGATTCGTGTCGTTGCATTTTCAATACTATTTTTAGATGAACGCATAATTTTGTCTATTGTTTGCAAGATTGTTGGATGAGTGTTCAAAGTCCTCACCTTTCTGTGTTTTTCATCTACCGATGAGTTTTTGCTAGACGTGATTCGTGATTGAGCTTGTTTTTGTTTAGAATGTTTTGTATGATTTTTGTACTTAGGAATCGTTTCATTTTCATGTTGTCGTTGTAGGATAGTGGTAAGTGTTTACTTTGTTCGTACGTTTTTGTTTGAACCGTACAATTGTTTCGTTTTTCTAAACTTTGTTGATTCTTGATTCTTTGGATTTTTAATTTTGCGATTTGAGTGTTTGGCCCTGTTTGAGGACAAACAGATTCTAGTTGGGGAGAGTTGTTAAGTGCCAAATTGTAGTTATTTTGTGTATGTAAATAGTGGCACTTATCAATGCTTTTTGTTAATACCGTTTGAATAATCCCCCGTTTTTGTGTAATTACGTTTACTTTACGAATACTTGTATTTTCATATACTTTTATACCGTTTGATAGTTTTGTTGTATTTTTGTAGGTATTCTTGCGTTTTCGGAGCCTTGAGGAATAAAGTGTCGAAGACACGGCTGCGAGAGCCTTGAGGAAATAATTCTGCTGTTCTGGTGCAGGGCGCTTCGCGCGCTGTAGGGCGCGTCGCGCCCTCTTTGCAGTTTGAAGAGCTTAGTCTGGCAGAAGTTAGGGCGCGTCGCGCCGGATTTGGGCGCGTCGCGCTCTAGGGCGGTTTGGTAAATTTATACAGGGCGCGTCGCACTGAAGTAGGGCGCGTCGCGCCCACTGCGAAACTCAGTTTTGTATAAATAGTTAATAACAGATTTTTTAGGTTTTTCATCACCTCTTCTTGACAAGTTGAGCTCTGGTCCTTTTTTGGTAGTTTAGAGGCTTAGGAAACACCATTGGGTGCGACGTCATGTGGATTGATCATGGATCTGACTCGATTTCATTGTACCGGTGAGATCTTTCCGGTTCATCTTCTCTCTTCCCTTTGTTTCATTTCAATGGTGGGTGTTGTATGTATGTTTCTACTCTTATTGTATGTATATTTGTGGATCTTGGGATCGTTTATATATTCGCTTTACAAATCATCATTGTTGTTGTTCTTGATCTTTTTGCTTAAATGCTCTGGATTTGTGTTGTTGCAGACATGGACACCATAGATCTTGATTAGGAATGATAACTGTTAGTTTCTGGGTTGCAGACATGGATTCAGGACTAACAATCGTAGTGGGTATCGAGTCTAATGCCTCCGTGTTGTTTGTGTCGGTGGAGAAATCGCTGATGTGAATAGTACGGTTGAGCTTTCGTCGGTGTTGCAGACATGGACACCGATGTGGCATCTCGAGTGATGCCCGGTGATGTTGATGCGTATTGTGAGTGTCGAGCGATCGATCTTCAGATTTAAGTATTCGACGGGTAGAACGAAATGCAATTCCATAACTATTTCTCTTAGACTATTGAGATTATTTATCTGCTTTTATTTACTTTTCCCGCATTTACCTTTCCGCACCCATTCATGAAACTTAGAACGCGAGATAGTCGAACGGCAGTTCTTCTCACCAATCTCTGTGGACACGATAATTCCCGGATGAATACTTCCAAATCTTTTGTTGCTTGCCGCTTTACCGCTCCAACATAGAGCGTCCTTGAAAGTTTGATATGTTCTAAGATGAACCCCTTTATGACTAGATACATCTTGAGTGTATCTATGAGGGAACTCTTTGTTGAACTGATCCTTGCTCGATGAAAACCTTTATTGTATTCATAATCCTGTTATGACAAGGCATGGACACGTGGTTGGCATAATGGAAGACATCCCCTTTTTTTTAGCAAGACCCAGATCTTTTATTCTCCTTTCTCCCTAGTTTTTTTTCTTTGATTTTTTTGGGAGTTTCGGGAAACCGGCTAGCATGGTTGGTATGGATGCGGGCGAAGATAGAAATGCAGATGAGCATGTATGAATGCATGAAAATGCCAATGCACGCGTAAGCGAGAGACTCCTTGTATTGTAACTCCGTGTATGCAGACGTGTAACATATGATCCTAGGGATGGCCTTAGAGGCGACATTAGACCCTCTTGGAATCTTTGCAGGATAAATGTTATGACACGCTAAAGGAAATCCCTTGGATTCGAGAGTATGCAGAAGATAGCGGCTAGTGACCGTTCAAGATAGTCACTAAATCTCATGGCCATCGAGAGGCCAATCAACGTGTACCAATGAATTTGTCCCTCGTGGGAAGGTTCTCCATGCGGAACACAACCTATCTAAGGACGATATGGACGAAGAGAAATCCATACAGGCTAGGGATGTGATGTGTAAACGGAGATCCCAAACTCTACAAGTTAGAGGGTGCGCGGGAATAAGCATGGAGTGACCGTTTAGGACAGTCACTAGATTTCATAGCCATCGAGAGGCCAATCGAACGCATGCTAGTGAAGTTGTCCTTCGGGGAAGGACGCGTCATTGTGGAAACACGTGGATGTAACAGAAAATCCCTGTATGCTAGGGAGTACATAGTAGCAAGCACGGGGTGACCGTTCACGACAATCACCGAATCGCATGGCCATCGAGAGGCCAATTGACGTGCGTTAATGGAAATGTCCTTCGTGGGAAGGACGCGTAGTTGTAAGAATACAAGGATATAAAAATAAAATCCCCACAGACTAGGGGATGCATAGATGGTGATGTCTTCCGTGGGAAAGACACGGTCTTTTAGAAATTAGAATCCCTACAGGCTAGGGACCACGTAGGGATACCTACAAAAATCGAAACACATAGATATTCGAAGTATATAAACTGCAAACATATAGCAAGCACAAGAGTACGAAAGTCCTAAGTTCATAGGTTCGACGTAGGGGGCTCTAGGGAGCCAACCTTTTTATGGGGGGTTCTAGAAGGTCTCATGGGGTCGTTCGTAGCCTCCGAGACTTTTTGTCTCTTTGGGTTTTAGAACAACTCATTTTATCCATGAGGTTCGAATTTTTGGGGTAGGTTCCCGGAGAGATCAGCCAAGTATCCAGTCCTGCCCTCAACAAAGTCAAGCCTCGTTTTGGACATTTCCGAATACTCAACCCACTCCGAGTGGAATTATCAATGAGACTCGTAGGAGATTCATACTCCCCTATTGGTCTCAAAGTTAACTCCCACACTTAGGGTTTAACACAACATAAAAAAAAACACCAGCAAATATAATAGGAATAAATATTCACTTAAATAGATATTTAATTAAATTGCAGTAATGAAATTGAAAAGGAAAATAAATAAATAAATAAAATTTAAATATTTAAAACTAACCTTGAACTCCAGCCGCTTGCGATTTAAAAAAAATACAATACGCAGCAAATATTTAAGTAATAATCCACTAATTGAAGACACAAAAGCTCCTTTGAAGAATCCTCAACTCATTTCAAGTCATCTTCAAAGCTCTTTCAAAACTCCAACATTGTGTAAGTTTTCAAAATTTTTAATTCATTGCTAAAATTGATTTTTAAGTTAGTTATAATAAATAAAATTGTATATGTTGGTGTTTGGATGTTAAAAAATAAATTTTGGATGAGTTAAGGAAAGAAGTAGAAGCTCTACAAAAATGGTTGTTCTCAAGTGCATATCCAAAATCCCCTCTAACTAGTTTCAGATATGTGTAGCAACCTGCCTAAAATTTAGAGCTTAGAGAGTCGCCACCTATTCTACCAAGGCGAATAGGAAACCTATGCAGTCAAGAGATCAGGGTAAGATACTATATTCAGGACGAGGGAAGGTGTTAGGCACCCTCAACCCTTTCCTATTGGCTTTGAATCTAAGGTAAAGGTTTGTGGCAAAAATTATCGAAGTTTATAGGTAAGGAAATGAATAAGGGGAAAATTGAGATTTTAGGGAAGGGGACTCGCCTTGTTGCCAAGTGCCTACGTACCTCCTTATGGAGGATCAGAGTCTACGTAGTTCGGGCAGGATTGTACGCCTTAGAATTTGATTTGAATGGTTTGAAGTTGATTTGAAATTGTCTTGAAATGCGAAGTTCGAAGGTATTTTGGATTACCTTATCGTAGTTGTGAACATCGCAATGTTTGCAGGGATAAAAATCCGTAGTAATGTGGTTTAGTGTATTTTGAGTGTTTTAGGATTTTGGGCGTACAACCCTGGTTTGATATGGCACTATTAATCGCAATGATCAATAGATTCGATCACCATAGTTAAAAGATTAGAAAGGAATTGCTGGCAATTTTAATCGATTGATTCGACTATCACTTTTAGCAAATTGAAGTATTTTAATTATTAATGAATTTGTATTTTTATACTGTTACCTCTCATAACCGATTAATACGATTACAAATAATAACAAATTGATAAGGTATGCTAATCATCATAACCAATAAGATGGTTAAAACCATTTAGCAAAATAATGTTTATTTTAATTTATAGGATTTGATTAATTAAATTAATCGATTATTAATCATCGCGACCAATAAATTTAGTCAAAACGAATAATAAATTGAACCCTAATATCTTTGGCCGAATGGCTAATGGGATTGAGCAAACCCTAATGCACTCGCAATTTTAATAGGGTTTTTATTGTGATTTTATAAGGATAATAATTAATACTAAAATAGATTAAATCGATATAATCGAGATAATCGGGAGGAAATCCTAAACCCTAGTCTAATCTTATTTTATTATTCTAAACCTAAAATAAATTGATTAAATTAAATCTATATTAACATTTTTTACAATTAAATAATCATATAAGTTATATAAAAAAATATAAAGAAAATAAATAAAAAAACCTGGATCGGATCCTGTGTGGCAAGCTTGAGAAGGTCTATGGTATGTGCCTCCATCCTGGTGCGTTAGATCTGGATCTGGCATGATCCCGCGGTTGATGTCTAGAGGCGTATGGTAAGCCTGGGTGGCTGCAGTGCACTAAATCTGAAGATCAGGAGACTTAAAGAAAATGAAGAAAATATATGCAGGAGGTGGGATTCGAACCCCCATCCCAAGAGTTACAAGCGCCCCATGTTACCACCCAGGCTACAGTCATTGGTTGTTCACCTTATGACCTTATGTTTTAATGTACAAAACGAGCGAATAACAACAAATAAAAACAAAGGAGCGCGCAGCCCCTTCTTCTTCCTCTCCGCCATGCTAATCCTCACCCCTGCGAATTTCACTTTTATACAGCACAGCAAATAAATATTAAAAGAAATCATATGATTCATCGCATGAATTTACAGATTCAAGGTTTCAACACCATGGCCAGGGGAGTCCGACTCTGTGCGTTTCGGGCGGAGGTGAGGATCGCGGCCTTGGTTCGTTTGATCAGACGGAAACCGTCGTGGATCCGCAGAGGGTGGAGCGCGGCGGCGGTGAGAAGGGGAGTCCGATGGTGGCGTTTGCGATGGGCGTGCTTTGGTGGTTGTCGCCGGCGATGATAGATTGTTGCTGCAAGCGTTATTGTCTTAGGATTGCCATTGTGATGCTTATCTGTATGTGAAAGTATGTACAATGAGAGTGATAGGCATATCTGTTAAGCACCAACGTGAGAATGTTCCCCTAATGAATAAAAATTCCCCTCCCCGGTGTTAGAAAACTTTTTTCTATTTATGTTAGTCAATTTAGGGTTTTTTCTTTTACACCTAATGGGCCTATTGCCCAATTAACCCAATAATTATAAAATTAATAAACCTAAATAGAAAAATACTATTAATCCTAATATTACTAAAGAAACAAATTCTTATATTAAAATTAATAATTTGTTAACAATGGTAATTAGAATTAATAATACTTAACAATCCGATAAAAATAGGTTATGCACCAAGAATTAGCCAATTATTTAAAATGGACTTTCAAACGATCAAACCTTATGGTGGACTGGATTGGGCCAAATGTTTGGGCTCAGATATTCCCCAATCCTAACTCCTATTTTAATTCAGGATATTTCATAAGAGCGCGGGTTTGACAATAGGAATGTCAAACCCCATGACTCTTAATTTTGACTCCTGATAAATAGCATGAATTGATCGGGAAAATTTTGGGGTATGACAATATGCACTTGCAAAATCTTCCCTGAGTTTTTTTTTTATTTTCAAGTTTTTTAAATTGCTTGTTTCAGGAAAATGGCTGACAACCAAGCACCGACCAATCAACTAAGACAATGAAGGCCAAGCCAGACAGCCTTTGTTCGGCGCGAGAGAGCCACACAGGAAGGAATGACTCGGGGACGGGGTCCTAGACTAGGAGGAAGAGCCTACATTGTCCACATCTACAATGAGGAGTCGTCTGTCTTGGGCTTCATCCTCTCGTGCCCATGAGCAAATTGAGGTTTCATGTGAGAAATAGGTTCACCCAGAGCATGACGAGCTTGCTCAGGAGGAGGTTCACCAAGAGCATGGCGAGGTTTCTCAAGACGATGTTCATGATGCACATGTTATCCGGTTCGACACAGCAATGAAGGGGGCGAACCAAAGCTTCCTGAGAAGTTCGTCTGTAACACCCCAAATCTACCCCGCAATTATAGGCGAAAATCAGAGTGCATTTAAAATCTTCATCAAACGATGGGATGTCACAATTCGACTTAACCAAACAAACATACTTATATTGCATTTAATAAAGATACATAGCATTCGGAACAAAACTTCATTCACCACTTACAACTTAAACTTATAAACACATTTCAATTCAACTTAACACAAATATCATCATGGAATACAATAATCATATAATAACGACTAATCCCCCCCGAGTGCTACGTATCAGAGCAATGGACACCAACTCGACTTGCCATAAAGCAACATAAAGACTTCACATAGATAACCTCGAACATCCACGACTAATCTTGAGTACCTGCCCATTTCCCATGGTAGGGTAAATATCAGCAAAGGGGTGAGATATGTTACAATATAAAGGAATGCATGATAAATAATATAGGAGATATAGATCATACATAATTTCACCACTTCGCATCACATAACATCTTGCAACAAGTTTCACCGCAAAACAACTTATCAATATAATACAACTTTCAAAACGGCAACGATGTCATTAATCACATATTCAAATATACACGTATGATATCAAATACGTCACAACAAACATATCATTATCACGTCACAACAACACCTCGTCATCTCAACAATCCAAACACAATTCAAATGCAATTCAAATGCGACTCGAATGTGACTCAAACTTATGCATATGCATGTGGTACCATTGGAGTAAAACTCCCGTCTCAAACAGTTTGCCATTGGGCCGTCTCAAACATTTTCCACAAGGGCCGTCTCACACATTTGCCACAAGGGCCGTCTCAAACATTTGCCACAAGGGCCGTCTCAAACAATGCAATGGATGCGACTCAAATGATGCACATCCGCAAACACAAATTAAACCACTTAATCAACTTAAACAACATAATCAACTTGAACGACATAATCAACTTAAACAACATAACCACATCAACTAAACAACATCAACTCAATGCCAAGGTTCTATGGCAATAACCGTATCATAGTAATTTACCACATCTTAATCACGTCATGACATCATATCAACATACAACATCTATTCAACTTCATTCTTATCAACATAATACAAATTATCAACAATGACCATAGGGTCTACAACAACAACGACAAGTTCATCATGTTATAGCAACAATAACAATTTAACATATTGCACAACAACAACAAACATCAACATGTTACAACAAAAACAACAATTCATCATGTTACAACAACAACAATTCATTATATTTCACAACAACAACCAACATCAACATGTTACAACAATAACAACGATTCATCATGTTACAACAACAACAATTCATTATATTGCACAACAACAACAACACATTCATCATGTTCCTTAATTTAAGTAATCATCATAATACGTTATATTCAATCTCATACATATTGTTAAGTCATCGCATGACATCTTCGTCGACTCATACGTATCAAATACGCATAATTAATCGCATATAGCATACAACATCTTTGTTAATCATGCATATCATCACATACATCATTATCTCATTCATCATAAAGAAGGTACTTATCATCATCTCAATAACGTTGTATCATCATAAGAAAACATACGCCAAGTTATACTACAACACAATTATGTCAATTCATCGCAAAGAGCATACTTCATTTGTTAACACAACATAGTTCATCACTTAATCCTAATAAACATAATAGGAAAATATATCATATGGATCATTTTATTGCATCATGGTATAGTTCATTGCGTTAGCTTTCCAACGCTTCGAACGGCGCCTAAAACGGAGTTACGGATCAAAAGTTACATCATTTCAAAGTTGAGAAAAAGTTCTGCAAAACAGGGTTCGCGGCGCCAACAGGGTTCGCGGCGCGAACTGAGCTAATTCAAAAATTCCTAACTTTCTGCCAGACAGTTCGCGGCGCCAACAGAGGTTCGCGGCGCGAACTGGCGATTTCAGAAACCCCCAAAACACAGAAAACAGCATACGAAACCCATCCAAAAACCCCCAAACTCAACCCAATCAAGCTGAAAACACCAACCATCATGAACAACAATGGAATACATGTTATAAACACAAATACAACACATATTATGGATCTTCTAACATCATAACAATCATCAAACATCAATTAAAACACATTTCAAATCATGAATTTACACATTTGTTCATAAATTCTAACATCTCTACACACAACTTCCATGGAGAATAACATACAATCTAACCCACCATATACATCATCATGCCAACCCTTAGAGAGTAAGAACTCCACCCTTACCTTAGCAAAAGCTTCACCTTCAATGGAGTCATCCCTCTCTTCATGCCATAGCTTTCCTTCTTCCTCTCTTCTTTCTCTTCTTTCTCTTCTTTCCCACAAAATGAGTTATGAGGTTTAATCTCTAAAACCCTAACTCTTACTATCTTTTCACTAATGGGCTTAACCCATAACCCATCCATTGTGTTATATTCTTCCACTTTGGCCCAATTCATAATATCTCTTTAATTACTCAATTAATCCGAATAACACACATAAATAAATAACCACACCACATAACCGAATATTATTTCCAATAATATTCCACATTTACCATCGATCCATAACTTTAACAATACTAACTCGCAATTGTACATCTCTGACTAATCCGACTTATTAATCTGACCATAACTTAACTGCTCAAATTAACATATTAATTCAAATTACGCCTTTAGAGTAATACCGATAAATCCCAACTTCAACTAATTCCAACGAATAAATCCTTAATAATTTAATTAAATAATTAATTAAATTTGGGGCGTTACATCGTCTGACACTTCACTCTTGATATACTATCATGACCATGCCACTCGACATATTTGGGATGTAGAGGGTTTTTTTTTTGCATTTTTTCATTTAAATAGTTTACTTACAAATATGGGTTTAATAACTAACATTGAAGTTGTTATTTATTTAAACTGCAGGTTGAGTGGTTTAATGAAGTTGTTGCCGGATCTAGACTTGGAGGATTATAATCTACCGATTGTGTTACCATAAGCCATATCATGCAGGGGGAATTTTCTGAAAGGTGGCACAAAGAGACGTCTTCTTCCCACTTTTGTGTTGGAGAGTTGACGATCACCCTCCACAACATGGCTTGTCTGCTCCACCTGCCTATTAGAGGGAAGTTAATCAACCATTCATGGATACAAAGAGTTGAGGCTATTGAGTGGATGATAGATTATCTGGGTATGGATCTATTTGCAGCAGATTATGAGTGCAAAATAACGAATGGGGCGCACGTCAGGATCTCTATTCCGAAAGAACTTTATGAACACCACTTGGTGGCGGCAGCTGGGGACGAGGATGAGGGTGAAGCAGTTTTTGTTAAGTACCACCGCGGTTGTGCTTTGCGGTGTTGGTTCATGTTCTTAGTTGACACGTCCCTCTTTATGGACAAAAGTGCAACCTACGTGGATATGACATGCCTTTAGTGTTTTATTGATTTGATTGTAGTTCATGAGTGGAACTGGGGGCCTTCATTCTAGTATACCTATACAAGAAGCTGAATGAAGCCTGCAACTGGAGGACCAGGCAGTTTACTGACTCTTGCACACTCCTCACATTACCTTTCAACTCAACTATATCACATTTAATATGTTATTTATTTACTTGTACTTACATTTTTTGCCATTTGTGTTTCAGTGCTGGATCATCTCTTACTTCCACCGTATTCATGGCTATGATCCTGATCTATTGCATATTAACAACATGCCTAAGGCTCCAAGATACATCCTCCAGAGGGGGAATCATAAAGTGGCGTTATATCGGGTATACCTCAATCGTACTGCTCACGATGCCATAAACTAGACGCCCTTTCGTGATTACGACCATGTTGTCCCCTTCGACCACATCTCATTATATTCATAATGGTTAGCAGGTGGGACAAACACCATGGTCAGATATCTACCGGGGCGGTGCATCAAACAGTTTGGACGTGTGCAGATGATACCTAGGTTCCATTTGAGGCTACTTCTGACAATATTATCCGCCGAGCTCTCACAGATATCTTTTAGGATTGGGAGCATCATTTAGTTCCAGAGGAGTATTGGGAGATGCGGGCATCCCAGAGGTGGCACTATGTAGATGGATATGTGACATGGTTTTTTAAAGTGTCACATCCTATCATGATACCGGATGCTCCTGGGCGTCCATCTAAGCCAACGCATGAGGAGCTCTTGGAGAATCAGCAAGTCGAGGATTACAATGCCACTGATGTCCTGCCGATATGTCAGCGGATACAATTGATGGAACAAGAGGCATTAAATAAAGGGATCATTCAGGAGGGCGGTGCAGAGGTGGTTGCCATAGTTGAGAGGATGGTAATGGAGGCGTCCAGTACGACGGGTTATAGGAGGCATATGAGGTCGTAGGGGGTTAGGATTAGGCATACTCAGTAGTAGCAGTAGCCTATGTTTTATGATTTTATTTCGAGTTGTAATATTTGTATATTTTGCCCTTTCAGACCAACCGTTGTACTGTATTTTGATATTTTGGAATGTTTTACGTAGTTGTTATTTTTAATTCATTTTATCGGATAAATGGTATCAAGTTTAGTTAGTACGTTTCTCTAATTTTTAACAATATAATTATGAAGTTTTTACAAAAATCACAGCCACAAAGCAAAATTCGCATATGCATATCCGAAATATGTTTTAGATGGTTTCGGAAATGCATATGCGAAAAAACATCTGATATTTTAATTTCAATGCTAAAATAATAAAACTTGTAAAAAAGGTCATTCCGGATATGCATATCAGAAACAACTTAAAATATGAAAAAAAATATGTGTTCGGATATACATATGTGAAGGGTATTTTAGGATTTTCAAGATATTTTTCACCCTATACAATTGTACAAAGAGATACTCTAACATGTATGGTATGATATGGTGTTGATGAAAAATGAAATGAAAATTTGGATGAAATAAGTGTGAAAACGTGAGAGAGGGAGGATGAAAAGGGAAGATGTAATTTTTTTTCCTTTGTCTTTTAGTCTCAAACTAACATTTAACACTTAAAAGAAAAAGTATTATTAGTTAATTAAACAAAAGAAACATGTTAATTTTAAAATGAATATCACTATTTTTTGTTTTGATTATTTGGATTAAAAAATCAAATAAAAAGGAATCACATTGAATAAAACATGAAAACTCGTAGGCGTGAAAAATAAAATGAACACAACAAGCTTATTTATATGTAATGTTGTTCAGTAAAATTAACCGATGCAGATCAATTATTAAAAGTAAAAATACCTAAATAAAAATACTCAAATTGAAATTGAATAAAGAGAGGACACACGCCAATACAAAAAATCAAGTGAGTGCACCAAACGGATCTACGTGTAATATTGTTCAATAAAACATACAGTCGCAGGTCTAAATTCAAAAAAATTCATTCACTAATTTTATGCGCAATTGAAAATTGCTTCAATCAGTGTGTTTGCAAAACTGAACTGTCAACCCACTCTAATGGCCGTCGCAGGCAAGGACGCCCATCATTGGTGTGCAGGGGCGTGATGGTTAGCCCGTTATTAGGAATGACGACCTTCATCATTTCTAGGTGCTAATTTTCTACCAGAACGCATAACAGTCCCCGAATGCAAATTTCTTTCCTCTAATTAGGGGTGAAAATAGGCTAGGCTAGGTTAGGCTTTATAAGGTCTGAGTCTGACTTATGATATACTTGAAAGGCCTAAGCCTACCCTGTGGCCTATAATAGACTCTCATTTTTTGCCTGGCCTGAAAGTCTATTTAAAAGCCTATTTTTCATTATGGTTTTCAATTAATCCATATTATTTAAGAAACCTTATAAGTCGTCTTATATATGCATATATATGCCGACCTATTTAGCCTTTGTTCTAATATATGCATATATAGACTTGCTTATTAAGCTTTTTTTCTAATATACATGCAAATATATGCTGATCTATTTAGCCTATTTTTAATATACATGAAAATATAGGCCGGCCTATAAGACTTTATAGGATTTTTAATAGCCTAAGCCTCACCTATTTTATTAAATAGGCTTTTAAAAAAGCCTAAGCCTGATTTTTTTTTTTAAATAAGTCTGGCTTAGTCTGACCTTATATAGGCTAGGCCATAGACCCCTGTAGTCGGGCTAGTCGGGCTGGCCTATTCCAACCCCCTAACTCTAATGCATCCTACACTACATATCAGCAACTATACAAATTACAATTATGCATTTCACAACAAAACAACTTATCATGTTATCAATTAAAAAAAACTAACATGCAACCAACAATTCAAAGCATGAAATTCATAAGAGAATAAAAAAACACTCGCGAAAACCCTTGTTTTCCCACACAAGCATCAAAACCTCAAAATTTAGTTTTGAAATCCACTATCTAAGAACCCCACCTCTTAAAACAACCTAGAATTTGAAAATCAGAGGTTATAAGGATGATTGATGATGATCCAGCCACAAGCTTTGATCATGCAAGCCTCTTTTCCTCACTTTCTTTCCCTTTTCACGTTTTCACTTCTCACTCTCTAATTTCTGATTTTGAAAACAAGTCAAAATGGAATGGGAAGGCCAAATGAGAGTTTTCTAGTAAAAGCTCGTTTAAGGAGAAAATGCCAAAAAAACTCTCATTTAGCCCAAAGTTTCCATATATGCCATTTCTCTCAAAATTCATTAAGTTCTAACTTCTAATATCACTACTAATTATAAATAATTAGGTGACATTAGGCACTTATATAAAAGATAAAATGTGATATTAAATTCTCCCCCCTTAAATTGAAATTCATCCTCGACTTTATAGAAACATACCTGAAGAGATGAGGATAATTCTCCCGCATCTCATACTGCTCCTAAGTAGCTTCGTTGGGGTGCAACTCCTTCCACAACACATTCACTTGAGGTATCTCATTCTTTCAGAGTGCCTTAACTTCATAATATGGAAGTACATTTATTACAAGATGGATAAATCAAAAGACAATGGACTTAAAATCCTAAGAAAAAAAATTACCACGGAAACAACAAATTAGCCACTGTATCTTCTGCTTCAATTTGATTCATAAGCTAGAAAAAAAAAATCAGCTAAGTTCTAATTCCCATTAATATACTTTTTGAGCATTATTTGGATTCACATTGTTGCGTTTCTTATAAATGTGCAGTTGAAATTTTTTTGTTTGTTTATGGTTCTTGACAAACACTTGAATAACAATTTTTCCATCACAAGAGAAAGAAGGTAAACCTTTTTTCCTTCTTTAAAAGTAAATATTTCATGGCCTTGTTACATCTTATAACTCATCAACTTCTTATATTATTCAGATGCTAGATAGATTGAATTGGTTTGGTTGATTTACATAAATTGCTTTTTCTTACAATGACATTTCGAAGAATATGAAGCAAAGATTACATAGGTATATTTTTTTTTATTTCTAATGAAAAGTGGTCAAATTTACATGACTTTTGCATTATATAGTCATAAACATTAATTTGTATATTTTTCTATTTATTTGTAGTTTTTAGGAAGGTAAATTTGTGATAATTGTTGGTGGGTGGAAATATGTTAGCATGGACCTCAATGATATATTGAATGGAAAGTGAATTATACAGTTTCTGATTTATTGAACCGCCTAATTTAATTCAAATGTTAGTTCTGACATCAATAGTACCAGTCTTATTGATCGCAGTTGTTCGCTGGGAATCAAATCATAATCCTGCTTATTAAATTGCAGCTTCATTGTAAAATAAATTATAGTTAGTTTCTTTTTCTTTTCTATTTTATAATTTCATAATAATAATTTATTTACTAATTGCTTATTCATGCACTAACTACATACACTCTCATTAGTGTTTGGTTATAAGTGCTTGTCCTTCTCACAAAGACTCGCTCAAAACCAACCTTTCAAACCAACCAAGGGCTATAAATCACTCACAACATCACTGTCTCATATCAACCCATCATCTAATACTCAAACACATTCTCTCCCTTAAAATCCTCTCTTAAAAAATAGTAATATTAACATGAAGAAAAAAAACTAATCACCACTTTACTTACCTTCTTTCACACCACTTGTTTTGTTCACAAACTCCTCTCATCCATGCAAACAACAAAGTGTGGAACGTCCGGAATAACCACCCATCCTCACTCTCCCGGCAATGTCTTCATCGGAACCTGATTACGAAATCCCGCCGGCTCCTACATACCGGACCCCACCGGCCCTAGTAGCCTTCACCCTCACCGTCCTCATATTAGCCTTTGTGGCTTTCAGCATTGTGTATCTTTGTAAGTATTGTTTTCAAGGCCTTTTCAACACTTGGGCCTTACAACGCACAACCTCGGGTTCCCTCGTACGTCTTTCGCCCGAGCGATCGCCGCCTAGAGGACTCGACAATACCCTTCTAGATAAATTCCCTACTTTTGTTTACTCCTCTGTGAAAGATCTACGTGAGGAAAAGAGTTACAGCTTAGAATGCGCGATTTGTTTGCTCGAGTTTGAGGATGATAGCATGCTTCGTCATCTAACCATTTGTTGCCATGTTTTCCATCAAGAATGTATTGATTTATGGCTTGAATCTCATAAGACATGTCCGGTTTGTCGAACCGACCTCGATTTAAATCCGACTTTAAAACACGGAGACAATGACAATGACAACGACAACAACAATAACAACAACAATGACACCGTTGGTGCAGACGAGGGCAATGTACATTTACCATGCGATGCTATACGTATTGATGTTGGAGAAGAGGAAAGAGACACTGTTGGTGAGATCACTGGAGCTCAAATAAATGCAACAGGCCAACATGATTGTGAGAATTCGAGCATGCCACGAGGCGAAGAACCTAGGTTTTCGAAGTCGCATTCGACGGGGCATTCTATAGTAATGATTAGAGGTGAAGAGAAAGATGATGCAAAATATACATTGAGATTGCCTCAACATGTTATGAGAGTAGGGCACAGCAGCTCTAAGAGTTGTACAACTTATAATGAAATGGCATTGATAGAGCCTACACCTTGTAGTAATTGTGGTTTTGTTAAACCAGTAGCTGGCTCCTCTTCACTTGCTCATCATACTCAAGAAGCGTGAGGACACTCAGAAAAACGATCCCCACATAGACACAGTAACATCAGTAATAATTTGAAAAAATAATAAATTGAACATAATTACAAGTGTCGATGCAGATGTCCAACACAGATACGGACACAGAAATACCTGTTTTCAAAAGTGTCGGTGTTACATAGTTCTTCATTTTTTTCTCTTCTTCATTTGCTCTAATTCTTTGATGTTCAACTTTCACTTCTTTAGGTTGAGACTTTAGATATAGACTCTTAGAAGATAAATGTACCAAGCTTTTTAAAGGTGCAAGCAATTAGTTACATGTGGTTACTTAGTTTCTTAATCAAGTTTACTATTCAAGAGTTTTTAAATGGAAACTTTTTTTTTTCAAAATATTATATAGTGCTATTAAAATTGATATTTTAATTTTTATCAGCAAATTGTTCCCCTTGCATGACACACACTGTTTCACTCTCACACTAGTTATTTTAATATTGAATGAAATTCATTAAGATTCATATTAGAGTTAATTAATGATGGGTCATGAGTTCTATGAAGTAGTGAAGGAGACAATTGATTAGAGTTGGCTAACATTGCGACTTGTTTTTGTGGAGACACAAAGATGTTAGGGTATTCTACAATGGATTTAAGAATCTTTGAAATAAGCAAAGTTATCTATTATATATATTAAAATAAATTTTTAATATATTTACTACATAAAATTATTTTTGGTATATTAAATTATTTTTGTCACATCACTCATAATATTATGTGACATCTTTTAAAATTTATTTTTATTTTTTAAAATTCAAAATTATATAGAATCTTTACTTAAGATCTTGAGTTCGAATCCTAAACAATACAACAACAAAAATTAACCTGATAATTACTTACATATTTTAATAAGACTTATAAAACAATGCTTATATTTTTCTTACAATAAATTTTTAATTATATGTCTCATAACTACTTCCTTAACATTTTTTGATGAGATTTTTATAGGCACAAGACAATATTTTGTGAAAAATAGGCTTGAAATATCTTTTTTTAGGTTCTCATCTTTCTCGCAGATTTTGGTATAGTTTTTTTTGCAAAAACTCAAATACAATATAAGATCTGCACGTTCTTTCATATAATTTTTACTCTAAATCTTCTTTTGTATTTGTTTTTTTATTTGTTTTATTTTATTGTATATGTGAGATCTTATTTATTTTGATACTAAACAGCGATAGTGTGTATCAGTGTTATTGTGTGTTTATTACATTTTTTCGAAAATATTCTATGCTAAATTAAGTTGATAAAATGAATAGTTGTGTTTTATTTTTTATGTTGAGAATCACAACAATCTATTTCTCTACATATTTCGATTTAATTATGTTTTTTAAACAATTTTAGATGAAAAAAATTACAATATAATACATATATCATTTTCTTATATATCAATAGTATATTCGAAATTCAATTCACTACAACATTTTATTTTTATTATAAGAAGTATTTTGAAATGTATGGATATAAAACTCATTTTGAACTAAATTTTTTAAAAACACGAGAATCACTCGAACTAAATATACTTCTGAAAAGACAAGATTACACATTGAGTTTTTATTTGAGATCACAAGTTCAAATACCAAAGTATATTATTTCAAATATCATTTTTTTTAACATTAGAGTAATAAAATTTAAAATTTAATGGTCATATATCATTTATATAAAACAAATTTACTTTTTTGAGAGACAAATTAATTTTACACCAATAAATCATATCTTAAAAATCATTTAAATTATTTCAATTACATAAAATATGAAAAAATAAATTAAACACATTTGCCCAACGCCTGAACTATATTCTAGTTTACATTATTTATGGTCACCTATGTAGTATGTAGTGTAAGTGTTAATATGTAAGTTAGACTAGAAAAAATAATTTTAGATGGAATTCTTTATTTTCAATAGTATATATGTGTTGAAATCTATCAATAGTCTCATTTGAGGATCAAATTCCTACTTAAGGTTTCCCAACCACAAATTACTACTAGATGATAACTTGTATGTTTGCATTTAGTTTTTTTATCTTATTTTTAGTTGAATTTATTGTTTTTGATTTGAAATTATGGTAGTAATGAGTAGATATTTTTTATACAATATGATAACATTTTATTTAATATCTCTATAATATCTTCTTAATTTTATTATAGTTTTTTTAATCCACGTATACCATAATATTAATTTAATTCAAACTTTTGTTTTTATCCTTTTCTTTGTGATACTCTCGAACCAACGAGTGTAAAATCTCCTTTTTGTAATATTAATATTTTATAATAGTGTGAGGGAAATTGTTTTCTAGTTTTTAGGTAGAATAAATTTTTGTAATTAAAGAAGGAATTATCAATTCTTCATTAATTAGTAGGGGTGGCAAAACGGTCCTGATTCGTAAGGCATATCCATTTTCACTAATCGTGACAGAATTAAAATTTCCTAACTAAATTTTGCTAGGTTGAAATTATTACGGATTTGGGGGACGTCACTAAATTCATTTATGATGGAATTTTAGTGCATTTGTGACGGAAAACTATTCCCTTTAAATTAAGTTTTTTTAGTATAGACTGTAAATCGATATGTCCATAATGGCCCTACTCGCCTTAAATCAACAAGATTTATCTCAACTTCTATAGAGCATCACGAACCCACGTAGAGAGCTTAAGTTGACATAGGCAGCGTGAAACCAACCTACACTGGCATGGACTAGCTTGCCGCGATAAGATGAGGGGGAAAGGTCACAAAAGTATGAAATCAACTCAATTTTGGGGACTACGATCTGACTCACCCATAAGTTACGTAACGACTTATCAGATATTATGTGGTTGATTTCCTGATAAACAAACATGATAATGATGGTAAGAATTTGTAACCGTTGTAATGTATGTAAACAACCATAGATTATAAAAAGCCATGAATGTATGTGGTACTATTAACTCCCCAACATGGGAGGAACAGAGCATTAAAATGTAGTAATTATGTAACAAAAACTCTCGAGGGCCTAATAGGCAGGAGCGACTATATGTATGTATGTCTGTTCTCAAAACGAGATGAGTTATTCACATATTCACACTAATATAGTTTTATCTTATCCTACATAAAAGATGTCGCATATATTTTACATTTTTTAAGTACACAATCAAAGTTTAATTATGTTTAATATACACCTGCTTTAAAAAGAAAAACCATGATACATTTTCAAGATAAATGCAACATGCAATGCGAAAAAAAATAAAATAAATAATTTACTACAACATGTTTTATTTTATATTGAAATGGTTGTATGAAAACAACAAATTAAGCACATTTTATTACAGCATTAATGAAAGATATTGAAAACAACAACTCGCAAATCCTCCAGATTCATTCATATCTAGTAATTATTAGTAAAAGTGGGGTTGTGCCAGTGCATGAGCATTGGACACATTGGCAATGTTGTTTTTGTCGTTATGTTGTGGAACAACATCATTATGGACGACAGCACCATCAAGTCTTGGATCAACCTTTTTATCTTCACGGTGGTTTCCATTGTTGGAGGTCATCCTATAAAACTTTGGCTTCCTACAAAGAGTGGCAGAAATCAAAACAACACTTGCAGCCCTAACCTTTCCTCTAACAACTCCACCAAATACTTGACCATGATTATCAGACAAGAAAATGGTAAAAGAAGAATATGCAGGGTCGACGACAAACTCCGAAGGAACACGATCAGAATCTGGATTAAAGTAAGTTCCAGTAAGAGATGTCATTTGCAAGTTTCCTCTGATAGTGAATGGAGAGTTTAGAGACGCCGAGTTGAGAAGTGTAACCTCAGAGACAAGACCAGAACCTCTCAACACTAATATATCAGCTTGATGACAACGTGTTGTCTTTCTTATCGACTCGATGACATCTTTTCCAACAGGAATTTTAATAAGAATAGGTTCCATGAAGGTTTCAGGGTCTACCATGATCATGGTAGGTGGTGTAGGTTTGTTCTTGGAGCCTTTAGGTCTACCCCTGGATCTCTTGGAGAAAGGTGTGGCTAGATCCTCTGAGAGATCTTCAGGGTAACTAATGCGCCTGTCAAAGGAGGGAGATCTTGGAGAAAATACATTATTTGCCATTGTTGAAAAATATAATCATGGAGATAATGTATCAGAATATTTATAGTAGTATTATAAAATGCAATTGTTTATTAAAAAATGATGATGATGTGTATTTGTAGTATTGCAAAATATGACATATAAACAATGCACTTCTCAAAACTTTGAAAACTTAAGTTTTAATCAATAATTATAATTACACGTTAGCATATAAATATGTTATTTACTTATAAAAATATATTTTAAATATTTATTTTAAAAAACTATTTATTGTGTGTTTGTTTCCCCGACAGAATATGTCACAAACGCGCGTCCAAGTAAAGCTAGAATTTATAGCTTCTTAAATTAACAACAAAATGTCACTCAAACGTAATCTTTTTTATTATAAACGCCAAACGGAACACCCCATTACTCTCTTCTCTTTAGTCATAGTTATGTATAATTCATTATTGATTAGATTTTACTATTAAAATATTTCTAAATAATGCCTTGAATTATTTGAAAAACATATAAGGTATACATTATATATTTTGTACCTATAGTCACTGGTCAAACAATTAAATATTTTAATAGTAAATAATTATTTACTAAAAAAGATAGCATATTAATCACAATTAATTTTTTATTATAATTACTACCAAAATTAATTAAAAAATAATAATCAAATGATTTGGATAGTAACACCACGTGTTGAATAGTCATCATTATCACATTTTAGTCTTTACTAATATTTTATTTTAATTTGTGATTTTTAAAAGAAAAGCATATTAAAATATATTATAATAATAAGGCTAAATTACAGTTTTGGTCCGTTTCCGTTCTAATCTCATATTCTCAACTTTAATAAAAAAAATATTGATGCGTAAATCTTTTGTATTTGTAGCGCTTGTTTGATAACGTGGCATGAGACATATTGATTTTTTATCATCCAAATCATTTTATAAATAAATTATTAATTAATATATAATTAATTGATTAATTGTTTTTTATAAAGATTTTTAGAAATTTATATGAAAATTAATTAATCAATTAATGAATTTTAAAGACATATCAATTTGACTAAAAGCCCATCTCTGTAGCCCATCAGTTTATACTTAATTGTTTGTGAATGATATATACACATTCAAATTAAATAGTGTTCACAAAATGTGGGAGTGTATTACAAAACCACTGGCTTATTTTATACACATTGATTTTCAACATTTTTTTTACACTAAACCACTACTTTATTTTCACACACTTCCTCTATCTAATTCCTTTCACACAACCATTTCCAGCATTACCCATTGTTCACAGGAAACATAGCATCTAGTTTTAACATATAAGTAATTTAAAAAATAAATATAGAAAGGTATTCATCTTTTCTGTGTAATGAGAGTAGTCTTTAATGTTTATCAATTCTTTGGTGTATGAAGGCACTAACTTGAAATTTTCAAATGAAAGCAACAAATTTATCAATGTCTCGTTATTAGTAATTGCATCACATGTTGGAGGATCATGATGCCGTAGTAAGACAACTAATAACAACTATGAAAATAATCCAAGCTTCTCCTTACAGCATATGAAATTGATTGCCAAAGAGAGAAGCAACTCATTAGTATGGGGAGGCCAGACAAAGTGCCAACAAGAGCTAGCAGAGATAGATGCTGCTTTTACAGACTCCCATCTCTCTTCATCTCTTCATCTAATATCCATGTTTTCACTTCCTTTTATGCACATGTTATTTTTAGTATGATCTTTTTTACTTGATGCACTTTAGTAAAATAAAGAAAGCTCCCTTAGCATTATGGAAATGTGTATAGAAGAATAAGGCAGTGGTTTAGTGTAAAATATGGTTAAAAACCAATATATAGAAGAAAGCAGTGGTTTTGTAATACACCGAGTCTCACATTGTGTAAAATTTAATAATTGATTAATTAATTTTCATATGAATTTTTAAAAAATTTTAAAAAAATATTAATTAATAATTTATTTATAAAATGACTTGGATAATAAAAAGTCAATATGTATCACATATTAAAAAAAAAATTACACCTCATTTTTTTTTTTTTATTAAAATTGAGGATGAGGGATCAAAACTGTTTAAAAATTAAATATAGGGACTGATTGAGTAGAACATAATAGGAGGACCAAAAACTGTAAGTTTGCCTAATAATAATAATAATAATAATAATAATAATAATAATAATAATAATAATAATAATAATAATAATAATAATAATAATAATAATAATAATAGAATGAGCATGAACTCACTTCCAAGTCAAACCAATAATCAAAATCATCATGTGATTAATCGTCATTCTTTCGTGACTGAAGATAACTTTATTATGCATTTTTCAAATATTCCAAACCGCATATCTCACACCAATATCAACAGACAAAATTTGACATCTAAAAATATTCAGATTAGTCGAAAGTCTAATATATAAAAGATTTCAAAAAAAACCACAACCTTAGAAGGCCCCCAGCTCTTCCAGACCTTAACTATTATAAGGAGAGAAGATAGATGAGCTTTGCATTTCAATTACAACTGTTTGTTGTATTTCTGGAAAGTTAGTTACAGAAAGGTGCACAACTTGCTTTATATAGAGTCAAGCTGTGACCTGCAATAGTAGGTAACTCTAGATACAACTGCCAGGTGTCAGTCTAAAGCTGACTGGCTTGTTTACACAATCCTATTCTACTGAATACTCTAATGCCGCCCCCCCCCCCCCCCAAACTCATGGGGAGCTAGAAACCTTGAGTTTGTGTCTAAATTCAAGAAATTTAGGAGAGGAGAGAGGTTTTGTAAGGACATCAACAATCTGATCCACGCCTGGAATGTGTGCAACAGCAATCTTTTTAGCAAGCACTTTCTCCCTGACAAAGAAAAGGTCAATCTCCATGTGCTTGGTACGAGTGTGCATAATAGGATTGTGAGCCAACAAAACAGCTGATTGATTATCACACAATACAACAGGTTGTTGAGTAGAAATACCAAGTTCAGTGAACAAGGTTTGCAGCCAAAGTAAATAAGCAGTAGCTTGTGCAAGACTCCTGTACTCTGCCTCAGTGTTGGATCTGGCAACAACTGGCTGTTTCTTAGACCACCATGAAACCAGGTTGGCACCAAACTAAATAGCAGCACCTGAGGTGCTCCTCCTATCATCTGGATCTGAAGCCCAGTCAGCATTACAAAACACTTTGATGGTAGGCAACTGAGTGGAAGAGAGAGGAGACAGATGCAAGCCAAAACTGATAGTCCCCTTGAGATATCTGAGAATCCTTTTTACTGCAACCCAATGAGTCTCAAGAGGATGAGACATAAATTGGCAGACTTTGTTGACTGAGTAGGCTATGTCAGGACTGGTAATGGTGGCATATTGAAGAGCCCCTACAACAGACCTGTACATGAATGGATCCTGAAGAGCAGGGGAGCCAGTCTTGGTGAGTTTGCAGGAAGATAGCATAAGAGAATTAACAGGACTGCTGTTAGTTACCAAATTGTGTTAATATCTTGGGTAAATTTAGGCAACTTTAAAGTCTTTTTGTGATTAATCGTAGTATTTTATTATCATTTTATGTATTTATAATCTTATATTTATATTATTGTCAAATAGTGCTTATCTTTGCAATTTGTGTAGGATTTTATAGTTTTTTTGCTAGATAATGGAAGCTTGGACCATGGAAATTGAATGGAAGATACTCCAAGACCAAAAGCCAAGGTTTGCTGGAAAAAGGTACCGCGCTAAGCACGGTATAGGCGCGCTAAGCGCGGTTTTGAGGAAATTAGAGAAGTTCTGCCAGAAACTTCCGCGCTAAGCCCGGTCTGGAGCCCGCTTAGCGCAGTTGGGCGGTTTAACTAATTTTGAGTAGCGCGCTTAGCCGGCTGCATCGCGCTAAGCGCGGTCTGCGTAACTCAGCTTTGTTTTTTAAGGGCCAGAAGTGTTTTGAAAAGCATATATCACATTCCTAAGACCTAAAGGAGCATTTTTTACTGTAGCAAGACAAGAATTGGAGATTCGAAGCTTTGATCGTCGATTAATCGCCATAGATGCTTGTTGATCTTCATCCTTTCCTTCTTGAGCAAGCTATCATTCTCATGGATAGCTAAATCTCTTTGGTATCAAGATAAGATGTAATCTTCCTAGCCTTTTGTATGTTTATCTTGTGAATATATTATGTATGAACAAGTGATGATCAATATAGATGGTTTAGTTTGTTTATTAAAGCTTTTCTTTGGTATAAGTGTTTGAGACATCAATATTTGTATCTAGACCTAACTTTATCATCTATCAAACTATAAATTGCAGACATGGATTTAGCGTTTGATGTTTACTTAGTATCGGTTTTAAAAACGTTATTTGTATTGTTTAAACGGTGGAGAAATCGTCGGTTAAACAATACGGTAAATCTAACTATATCGTTGCGGACACGGACGATATAGGCATCGATACGTAATTATATTGATCGTTACCGACTCAATTCATGTGAAGAAATTACCTTACCCTCCCGGTCCGTCAAAGAAAGAGGATGCGAAGCACTATGCTCGGTTCTTGGACATCTTTAGCAAGTTGCAAATCAATGTTCCTTTTTCCGAAGCATTAGAGCAAATGCCGATGTACTCTAAATTTATCAAAGACATCATCACTAAGATGAGAAGATTCTTGGATCCGGAGGTAGTAACGGTGAGCTCTTGTTGTAATGCGTTAATTCAACGCACTACACCGATTAAATCAAATGATCCTGGACGGGTAACCTTGCCGGTGTCTATTGGAAATGTTCAAATAGGCAAAGGATTGGTGGATACCAGTTCTAGCATTAATTTGATCCCATTGTCTATGGTGAGAAGGTTAGGAATTAATGACTTGAAGCCGACTAGAATGACACTATCATTAGCAGATAAGTCCACGGCTCACCCTCATGGAATTGCGGAAGACTTGCTTGTCAAGGTGGACAAATTTTGGTTTCCTGTTGATTTTGTCGTCATAGACATGGAAGAAGATCCTGATATACCTTTGATCTTAGGAAGGCCTTTTATGAAGACAGCCTGAATGATGATAGATATTGATGATGGCTTAATGAAATTAACGTACCAAGATGAAGAATTATGTCTTGATCTCTTTGAAGCCATCAAGCATCCGAGTGATGATGATGATTATTTTAGAATCGATGCTACCGAAAGGGCTATTATGAAAGTGGAGAATCAAATGCACTTGTCGAATCCTCTTGAGAAGACTTTAATGGAAGCTCTTGAAGTTCTCACCAAAGATCAAGAGAAAGAAATTGAAGATTGCTTGAGAAATTTAGAGGCTTGTGATGAGATGAATCCATTTGAAACTCAAATTGAAGAGTTGAAAGATGAACCTAAAGTTGAAGAGCAAAAGGTGGAGTTGAATGTGTTACCTTCTCACTTGAAATACGTGTTTCTAGGTGACAATTCTACTAAGCCGGTTATCATTAATAGTGGTTTGTCTAGCAAGGAAGAGCATCGATTGAAGGAAGTTTTGATTAAGAATCAAGAAGCAATAGGATGGGTTTTATCCGACTTGAAGGGTATTAGTCCGGCCTATTGTATGATCTGATCGAGAAAAGCATCGAGGTGTTCATGGATGATTTTTCTGTGTACGGGTCGTCATTTGACTTGTGCTTGAAAAACCTTGATGTGGTGATGGAAAGATGTATTGAAACAAATTTGGTTCTCAACTGGGAGAAGTGCACTTTCATGGTAACTGATGGGATAGTCCTTGGCCACAAGGTATCTTCAAAGGGGCTTGAGGTCGATCCGGCAAAAATCGAAGTTATTGAAAAGCTTCCCCCTCCGGTGAATGTGAAAGGCATAAGGAGCTTCTTGGGACATGCTGGGTTTTATAGAAGATTCATCAAGGATTTCTCCAAGGTCGCAAAGCCTTTGAGTAATTTGCTCAACAAAGGTATGGAATTTAATTTTGATGAATCATGTCTAAAAGCTTTCCTAGAACTCAAAGAAAATTTGACCACCACACCCATAATTGTCGCTCCTAATTGGTCGCTTGAGTTTGAACTCATGTGCGATGCTAGTGACTATGTGGTTGGTGCGGTCTTAGGCCAAAGGAAGAACAAACATTTCCATGCTATACATTATGCGAGCAAAGTTTTAAATGAGGCACAGGTAAACTATGCCACTACCGAAAAAGAATTGCTCGCAATTGTATTTGCATTGGAGAAGTTTCGTTCTTACCTTATTGGTTCTAGAGTGGTGTGTTACACTGATCATGCCGCAATCAAATATCTTCTCACCAAGCCTGATTCAAAACAGAGGCTTATTCGGTGGATTCTTTTGCTTCAAGAATTTGATCTTGAAGTAAGAGATAAGAAAGGTACAGAAAATTTGATTGCGGATCATTTATCTCGGTTAGTGAATACCGAGGTGACAAACAATGAAAAAGAAGTGAGGGAAGAATTCCCTGATGAAAAACTGTACATGGTACAAGAAGTTAGACCCTGGTTCGCAGATATGGCTAATCACAAAGCATCTGGCTGGATACCAGAGGATCTAACTTGGAATCAAAGAAAAAAGTTTTTGAACGATGCCAATTTTTATGTTTGGGATGAGCCTCACTTGTTTAAGTTGAGTAGTGACAATCTTTTGAGAAGATGTGTCGCGGATGAGGAAACAAAAAGCATTTTGTGGCATTGTCACAATTCGCCTTATGGTGGTCATTTCAATGGTTTGCGTACGGCCACAAAAGTCCTTCAATCGGGATTTTGGTGGCCTACTTTGTTCAAAGATGCTTACCACCATGTTGCCTCATGCGACAATTCTCAAAGAACTGGTGGAATAGGGAAAAGAGAGGAAATGCCCCTCCAAAGTATTGTAGAAGTAGAAGTATTTGATTGTTGGGGCATTGACTTTGTTGGACCATTCCCTTCCTCAATGTCAAATGAATACATCTTGGTAGCTGTGGATTATGTGTCTAAGTGGGTGGAAGCGATTGCTTCACCCAAAGCGGATGGTAAGACCGTGATCAAATTTCTGAAGAAAAATATATTTTCGCGGTTTGGCTCGCCAAGAGTGTTAATTAGTGATGGCGGATCTCATTTCTGTAATGCCCCGCTTGAGAAAGTGTTGGAGCAATATGGAGTAAAGCACAAGGTAGCTACTCCATATCATCCACAAATTAATGGGCAAGTTGAGAGGACCAATAGAGAGATTAAGAGAATTCTTGAAAAAACTGTTTCTAGCTCTAGGAAGGATTGGTCGATGAAGCTTGATGAAACCTTGTGGGCATATCGGACCGCTTTCAAAGCACCGATCGGTCACCATTCCAAATGGTGTATGGTAAAAGTTGTCACCTTCCCGTAGAATTAGAACATAAGGCATATTGGGCCTTGAAACTTTTAAATTTTGACCAAAAGTTGTGTGGGGAGAGAAGAAAAATCCAACTAAATGAGTTGGAAGAGATGAGATTGCAGGCCTACAAGTCTAATTCAATTTACAAGGAAAAGACAAAATTCTATCATGATAGTAAGATTAGAATTAAGGACTTTAAGGTAGGGCAATTAGTGTTACTCTTCAATTCCCGGTTAAGACTTTTTCGGGAAAGTTGAAGTCGAAATGGTCCAGACCGTTTTTGGTCAAAGATGTGAGAAGCCAAGGGGCTATGGTGATAGAGGACCAAAAATCAAAGCAAGAATGGGTAGTTAACGGTCAGAGGTTGAAGGTTTATCGAGGAAGCGATTTTAATCGTGAAACTTGTGTTTTATCGTTTGGTGATCCTTGATTGCCTTTGACCGTCAAGCTAACCGATGTTAAACAAAGCGCTTATTGGGAGGCACCCCAATTTGTAAATATTCAGCTTGTTTTATGTTTTTTTTACCGTTTATATTTTTTGCGTTCTGGTCGAGCCAAAATCAGTCTACCGGTAAAGTTACACTTGCTGGTAGAAGAAAAAATTTTCTGTGTTCTGTCAGGGGCGCTTAGCGCGCTATAGCCCGCTTAGCGCGCTTTTGAAAATTTTGAACCCCAAGTTCCAGTAGATTTCGCGCTTAGCGCGCTTCAGAGCCCGCTTAGCGCGGGTTGGTTTTCAGAAAAAAAAAAATATATTTTCACGTTTGGGCCCTTTTGCCTTAAGACCCGGCCCAGAACGAGTTTAGAGAGGAGAAGTTAGGGTTTTGAAGCATTTTGCCTCATTTCCACCATTTTTCTTCTCTTAAACTTCCTTTTGCTTTTGCTCTTCATTTTGCTTTTGATCCTAAGTGTTTCTTTCACCATTTCCTTTGCTAGTTCTTCATCATCACCAAGGTAATTTCTCCATTTCCTTTGCTGTTTCATTATGTTTGTTTTATATATTAAAGTTTAAATTGATTTTAGGAATATATTATGTGGTTAGGGTTAGTAAGTTGAAAACTTAGTGGTAGAATCTGATTTCTAGTACCTTGCATGAGTTAAAAATCAATTTTGGGTGCTGGAAATGTTTGGAAGCAACCCTGGTTCGCAAGGAATTTTTTCTGCAAATCGTAGAGCCCTCTTAGCGCGGTAGGCGCACTTAGCGCGGTCTGGGAGTTTCAGAAAAATTCCCTCTTTTTCCTGCTTTTGTTTGATGCAGGGGGAGTGATCCTTTGCCGTGATACTTACTTTAGCTGTTTTTTTTTTATTATTGTGTTAACATTGAGGTTTTGTGTTGCCATTTCCTTGATTATTTCAGATGGGACCAAAATTCTTAGGCTCTAAGAAGCGAAAGACCGGAACCGAAGGTGGCAGTTCTTCTCAAGCACCTAGGGCTATTCCGTTTGATCAGAACCGTTTTAAGGGTCCTGTCCAAGAGGCAAGATGCAAGAAATTGGAGGCTAGGACATGGTGGCCTAAGCGGATTGTGAGAATTAATCCGGAGGGATCCTATGGGTGGTGTTATCGCACCATTGAGAAGTATGGTTGGCTTAAACTTTGTGAGCCTGCACCTAAGTTTCACTTGGAGATTGTTAGAGAGTTTTATGCTAATGCTGTGCCAAATGAGGAATTTCCTGTGGAAGGTGTGCCTTATGAGTTCAAGACTTGGGTGTGAGGTAAGGAGATTGATTTTTCTCGTCAGGCTATCCGTGAATTTCTTGGAACTCCATTGCCTTTTGAGGATGGTGAGATTTGTGGTTATCATGTGCAGCTGGCACGTGGTCATTTTGATTTTGAGCAGTTTAGGGAGGTCTTGTGCATGAGTGGGCATACTTATGATCTTAATCCTTCAGGGCAGCCCCTGAAGTTCCCTAGAAAAGTGTTGACTACTAATGCTCAAATTCTCATGTCGGTGGTCCTTCATAAGTTGAGGCCTAGGAGTCACACTTCTTCTTTGCCTGCTGAGTCTGCTGCTTTGGTTGCTCGTATGATTGAGCATGAGCCGATTGATATTAATCGCATTATTGCGAATGAGCTGAAGACGGTTGCTTTGAGTGGATCTCGGCATGGTGATCGTGCTGAGGGTCTTGTGCAAGAAGGCTAGAGTGCAGATTCCTTCTGAGGGTCTTGTGTCAATTGAAAGTTTTATTGACGATATTTTTATTGAGCGTTTCTGTTTAGCCAGGTTGACTGCTGTTCCTGTTGCTGCTGCTCGCCCTGCTCGCCGCCGTAGTAATCCTGATAGAGAGGAGAACTTGGCATTTCATATGGCGCATCAGAGAGCATTCATGTTTTTGCATGATTCTATGTCACAGTTGAGGTTGCAGATGATGGAGCCCAATGTGGCTCATCCGTGGAGTTCTCGCCAAGACTTGGTTGATTATGCTAATTGGCCTGAGGCCAGGCCAGTTCATGAGGAGGAGGAAGCTGGCGAGGATGAGAATGAGAATATGGAAGAAAATCTCCAGGATGATGATGAGTAGTCTCATGGTTGATGCTTAGTATTACTATTAGTATGTTTAGTGCTAGTTTTTTTTTTTTATTTTGACTTAGTTTTGTTATGTTTTGTTCCATCCTTTTAAAGGATGAGGTATTTTGAATCTTAGGCATTACTATGCCTTTTGGATATTTTGACACCTTTTGGTGTTTGTTTTAAATTATTAAGTTTTTAGTTTAAATTGCTTTATATTTCTATATACATATGCAATTGTGTTTTAAATTTTTGTTGTCCTTGTGAAAGTGTTTCCTTGAGGAAGCAATTTTTACATCCAATTGGGGCGGTGATGATATAATGTGAAATTAGTACGTGCAAGGTACATTTTTATCGTTTCTTTAATATACCATGAATTAGATGCTTTTAATTATACACATTAGATGTCACATTTTCTTTAACAAAAATAGTTCAATAATGAATCATTGTAGTATTAAAATTAGTGTGAGGAGCCTTTCCATTGTATATATATATTTATATTATTTTGTGATACCAACAATGTGCGTTTAACTCGTGTTTATTATGTTTAATCTTGCGTTTTTTATTTAATTGTGTAAAGCATGAAAGTGATCAAAGCATTTTGTTTCGCATTACGAGTATAACTTCTCTGCCAAATATAACCTACCCGGTGAGTGTGTGAGTATTTGATAACCACTTTGAGCCGTTTTGCCAAGATTCAATCGGTATCATTTCCTTGTTTATAGTTGCCGATTTTTGATCTGAATCTTGATGACTTTCTTTTAACCTTGAAGAGTACCATGAAATGTGGTTAGGAATGATTCCTTTTCACCTTAGAATAGAGAGCATTCGTGATTATGTGGTGGTAATATTCAAGTTGGGGAGAATAACAAATTTTGGTTGTATTGGTGATGAGAAGAAAATAAGTGATTGCTCAAGAGAAAAAGAAAAAGAAAAAGAAAAAGAAAAAGAAAAAGCTTTGTATATAGCTAGTTTCCTTTAAATTAAAAAGGTGAACTCTTGAGCAATAAATTTTTGTGATTGGTTGATAAGGATATATGGATGTAATTGTATTTGAATGCTCTCTTAGGTATTGACCCTTTCGTTTCAATGGCCTTGAGAAATGACACTTCCTTGTTAACCAAGCCAAGCTGCAACCCTAAAGTCTTTGTGATTCTTGCTTTTACGCTTTTTATATAAATGTTGTGTAGATGAATGCATAATTAATTCTGGATGTTGGCGACATTGTTGTGTGAGTGTTAGGTCCTAAATTTTGTCTCTTACTAGAGAAGTGTTTAGGTTGTGATTCAATCTTGAACTTATTTTGCTTTAGGAACTGTTTACATCAAATGTGTATTTAGTATTAGTATCTCAATCATGGTGTTATTTTAGCAAGGGTAAGATGTTACTTGTATGCTTATGGAATTTGAACCACCCATTTGTTCTTGTCTTAGCTTGTGATCTCATGGTTATTTTTGTTGTTATTTTTGTGTTTGTTCTTGTTTGAGGACACACAAAGGTTTAAGTTAGGGAGAGTTGTTAGTTACCAAATTGTGTTAATATCTTGGGTAAATTTAGGCAACTTTAAAGTCTTTTTGTGATTAATCGTAGTATTTTATTATCATTTTATGTATTTATAATCTTATATTTATATTATTGTCAAATAGTGCTTATCTTTGCAATTTGTGTAGGATTTTATAGTTTTTTTGCTAGATAATGGAAGCTTGGACCATGGAAATTGAATGGAAGATACTCCAAGACCAAAATCCAAGGTTTGCTGGAAAAAGGTACCACGCTAAGCACGGTATAGGCGCGCTAAGCGCGGTTTTGAGGAAACTAGAGAAGTTCTGGCAGAAACTTCCGCGCTAAGCCCGGTCTGGAGCCCGCTTAGCGCGGTTGGGCGGTTTAACTAATTTTGAGTAGCGCGCTTAGCCGGCTGCACCACGCTAAGCGCGGTATGCGTAACTCAGCTTTGTTGTTTAAGGGCCAGAAGTGTTTTGAAAAGCATATATCACATTCCTAAGACCTAAAGGAGCATTTTTTACTGTAGCAAGACAAGAATTGGAGATTCGAAGCTTTGATCGTCGATTAATCGCCGTAGATGCTTGTTGATCTTCATCCTTTCCTTCTTGAGCAAGCTACCATTCTCATGGATAGCTAAATCTCTTTGGTATCAAGATAAGATGTAATCTTCCTAGCTTTTTGTATGTTTATCTTGTGAATATATTATGTATGAACAAGTGATGATCAATATAGATGGTTTAGTTTGTTTATTAAAGCTTTTCTTTGGTATAAGTGTTTGAGACATCAATATTTGTATCTAGACCTAACTTTATCATCTATCAAACTATAAATTGCAGACATGGATTTAGCGTTTGATGTTTACTTAGTATCGGTTTTAAAAACGTTATTTGTATTGTTTAAACGGTGGAGAAATCGTCGGTTAAACAATACGGTAAATCTAACTATATCGTTGCGGACACGGACGATATAGGCGTCGATACGTAATTATATTGATCGTTACCGAGTTCATATACGTATATTTATAAGGAGACATACAAATTTAGGTCGATGAAATCGAATCTTGATACATTTTCTTTAACTTAGAACTTTCATTAATTTACTCTTTGCTACTAAAGTGATTGAATGATCTTTTGCAAACCCAAAACTAAAGTAACATTAACTCAAGACAAAATAGGCTATAGAACGGCGGTGATATCGCAATAATCCCTGTGGATACGATATAAACGAAAAGTACACCACAATACTCTTTCAAAAACTGCAGTCAGTCATTTTGGTTTTATGCAACAGATCCCTAACATACTTAGCCTATGTGAGGAGCATAGAACTATTAGAGGCAGATTTGACCTCTATACCTAGAAAGTAATCCAAGGCACCAAGGTGTTTGAGAAAGAAGGAAGTGTTAAGCTTGGTGATAACCTCCTGTAACAGTCTGGAGTTGCTTCCAGTGATGATAATATCATCAAAATATACCAAGAGATAGATGGTATCTTTGTTAGAAGTGAAGACAAAAAGAGAGGGATCACACTTGCTAGGTTTGAAGTGCAGTTGAAGCAGAGCTTGTTGCAGCCTTTCAAACCATTGTCTAGGAGCCTGTTTGAGGCCTTAGAGAGCCTTGTGCAGTTTGCAAACCAGTGAAGGATTAGACTGAACAAAGCCAGAGGGCTGTTCCATGTAAACTTCCTCAGTGAGAAGTCCATTCAGAAAGGCATTATTGACATCCAACAGTTGAATGGACCAATGCCTTGATAAAGCCACGGTTTGGATAAGCCTGATGGTAATTGGTTTGACCACAGGGGAAAAGGTCTCATTGTAGTCAAAACCTTGCTTTTGGTGAAACCCCTTGGCCACAAGGCGTGCCTTATACTTGTTGACAGATCCATCAGGGTTCTCTTTAACCCTAAAAACCCACTTACAACCAATAGGTTGTCTATTAGGGGGTAGAGGTACCAGGGACCAGGTCTGATTCTTGCACAGGGCATCATATCCAGCTTGCATTGCACTCTTCCACTTGTCATCAGCAAGAGCCTGCTTAACAGTTTTAGGCTCAGACTGTGTCAGCAATAGTGAAAGCTGAAGTCTTGGTTGTACAAAACCTAACTTGGCTCTAGTAATCATTTGATGTTGATTAATGGGCTTCTGCACAATAGGGACAGCATTGAGAGGGATAAAAGATGAAGGACTAGCTTCTGTAGACACAGAAGAGGTAGGAGAAGTAGAGGGTGATTGAGAAGGAGATAAAGAAGGCAGAGTTTCTGTAGCTGCAGTGGGGGATGAAACAGGACTTTGAGGGGGTAACGGGCTAGTAGAAGGAGTGGAGGAATTGTGCTGAGGTGAGGGTATGGATGTATCCATTTGGGTAGAGGAATATGGTGGAGCAGAAGGTGAGAAGGGCACTGCTGTAAGAGGAATAGGCATAGGTAAAGAAGAGGCGGGATTAGAAGATAATAGGGGTTGTAAAGAAGAAATAGAGGAGGACTTATATGTAGAGGATGGATTAGAAGTATTAGGTTTAGAGAATAGCTCAAGGAATGGGAACCTGGACTCATTGAATAGTACATCTTTAGAGATGTACAATCTGCCAGTAGGAGACAACAATTTATAACCCTTGTGAGAAGCAGAATAGCCCAAGAAAATACACTCATGAGATCTGAACTCCAGCTTGTGAGCATTGTATGGCCTCAGTAGAGGAAAACAGGCACAACCAAACACTTTTAGGAACTTGTAATCAGGGACAGTTTTGAATAAGATGGTGAATGGCACCTAAAAATTAACATATGAAAATGGAAGCCTGTTAATGAGATACACAGCTGTACAGAATGCAAAATCCCAGTAAGATATAGGCAAGGAAGCATGACTTAACGGGGTTAGACCCATGTCAACAACATGTCTATGCTTCCTCTCCACCATTCCATTTGGATGGTGTGTATGAGGACAAATAATTCCGTGTTAAATGCCCAGATCAGCAAGATATTTAGAGAAAGGTCTAAATTCTCCACCCCAATCAGACTGCACAGCCTTGATGGGAAAACCAAGCTGCAATTTAGCAAGTGCTTTAAACTGTTTAAACACATTAAGGGCTTCAGCTTTAGACTTAAGCAGGTAGAGCCAAGTGAATTTGGAAAAGGCATCTACAAAGGATATGTAGTATTTAAAACCTTGAGTGGAAGGCTGTGGGGAAGGACCCCAAAGATCACAATATAAAAATTCAAGAGGCGACTTGTAGACAGTGTGTGAAAGAGGAGAATATAACTTGTGAGTTTTGCCAACACAACAAGCTGTACAAAAAGAATCATGCATTTTATTATGAAAGGGAAGATTATAATTCTGCATTACAAGTTTAAGAGTATTGACATTGGGATGGCCTAGTCTTAGGTGCCATACATTTGACAAAGAAGGAGACATAGCAGTAGCATTAATGCTAGGTACAACATTATTAGAACTAACTAAAGACTTGGCAGACTTGGAAATAGCTAGAGGAGGAAACTCATATAAACCATCTGAGCCAACTTTGCCAACAAGAAGGACAGCATTAGACACCTGAGATTTGACAAGACAAGTGTCAGCAGTGAAGAGAAAGTAAACATGGTTATCTTTGCAGAATTGACTAACACTAATCAAGTTTTTAGTAATGGAAGGCACATGTAAGAGATTTTTAAGAGAAAGAGATGTGTGAGGTTGACAATTAGATAAAAAATTACTAGAACCAGTAGAAGAAATTGGCAGACCTTGACCATTTCCTATAAAGATTTGGTCATGTCCCTCACAAGGAGTTTGTTGTTGAAGATTGGCAGCATCATTGGTGACATGGAAGGATGCACATGAGTCAGGATACCAAGTGGAAGCAGCTTGAACTGGAGCAGCATTAGCAATAAAAGTGCTAGGAGTCAAGGTAATAGCAGCTGGCCTAACCTGAGCAGTGGCAGTTGGTCTTGTCCACACATTAGCAGGGATTTGAGCAAAAGCAACCTGAGGAGTGGACCAAGGAGCAGGAGCATAAGGACTGCTGGCATAGGCAACTTGAGGCTAAAACTGTTGGTTGAACCTGTGCCAACAGTTTAAAGCAGAGTGTCCAACCTTAGAGCAAACCTGACATTAAACTCCAGAGATTCTTCCACCTCTACCTCTGCCACCTCTACCACCTCTATTGGATCTCCCTCCTCTGAAGGAAGAGTAATCAGGTTCAGGTGGAGGTGTAGGAGTAACAGCAGGGGGAGTTTCAGAGGTACCATACTTGGACACATCAGGTGAAGGTGATGAAGTTTGAGAAGGAGCATGAGTAAGATTCAGTGAAGCTAGATCAGGAGGAGGTTGTTCCTTGAACTTATTCAACCTCAACTCATGTGCAATAAGTAGAATCTCAACTTCATCTAAGTCCATATCTCCAAATTTACTTTCAACAACAGAAACATTAGAGGCATACTCACTTGGTAGACCTTCAAGGATCACATCAATGTGATGCGTGACCGGAACAGGATCTCCAATAGAAGCTAGAGCATCAACGATCGTGCGAATCTTCAATAGATAATCAGAGATCGGTTGTGAATCAAGTGTCGCAGCACGTAGTTCAATGCAAAGCTGCCTTGCACGTGCGCGCGTTTGTTTCTGGAAGTAATTGAACAAGCGATCCCAAAGCTGATGTGAGTGAACGCAACCAAGAACTCTGGACATGATTTCGCTCGATAACCTTGATTGAAGCCATGACAACAACAACTGATCCTTCTGAAGCCACGACGTGTACACCGGATTGACTGTACTGGAGCGACGATCCTCATCGGAGAGAAATTTGGAAGGGATTCGAGGACAGACGACGGGATCCGTGAGATTATGCGCGTTGATGTATGGCTCAACTTGTTGACGCCATAGATGGAAGTTCTTTTCATCTAGTTTGTAGGCGATCTTCAGCGCGAACTGAAGACGACGAGATTCGTCTAGCACCGCCGTCGCCGGCGGAGTGGATGAGGTAACGTGAGCGGAAGATGGTGATCCTGGCGGAGATTCCATGGATCGAGAAGCTAAACTGATATCGTATTAGAAGGAGAGAAGATAGATGAACTTTGCATTTCAGTTACAACTGTTTGTTGTATTTCTGGAAAGTTAGTTACAGAAAGGTGCACAGCTTGCTTTATATAGAGTCAAGCTGTGACCTGCAATAGTAGGTAACTCTAGATACAACTTCCAGGTGTCAGTCTAAAGCTGACTGGCTTGTTTACACAATCCTATTCTACTGAATACTCTAATATTAACCAACCCTTAAATCACTCAGGATAACGAAATTTCCCCGCCGACCACCAAAGAGATAAGAAAGCCTAGCACATACAATCCTCGATGAAAAACCTCTCATAAGAGATATAAGATCCATTCGTAGACATCTAACCGACCTTGTTTTACCACCCTAACTATTGAACTAAGTAAGTAAGTCCAACTCTTTCTCCCAAACAAGGAGAGAGTCCTCCCCCTAACTATAGAACTTACTAAGTAAGCCCATTATGAGGTATACGGTCGCATCTCTTTTTTGTTTAATCTTGAAGGATTTTGTACAAGTTTTTAAAAAAATAATTATCTGAAACTAAGCATAAGTTCTTCCTTAGGCATATGTATGCCAGTTTCAAGAAAAAAATTGGTGGAGGTACTTTGACGAGAGAATTGATGATGGTTGTTACAAATGCAATATATTTTAAAGCACATGAGAAAAAAATTGTGCAAATAAAGTAGGCAAATTTGATGATCACGGTTGATTATGAGCAATGCCTAAAAAATTGTGTAAAATTTCATTTATAATATATTCTATATAAGATTTTGCAATGAATAATATTATTGAATCATTTGATGCCACTATACTACTACAAAGAGATAAAATTGTTCTAACAAATTTAAGCATATTAGAACATATAATATGGGCCAATTTACAACAGTACTAAGGAAAAAAGTAAAGAACTATAGAGATGAAATTATTTGCAAAACTTAAAGGTAGATGATCCAATTAAATATGTGCATAAGTAATATCTTATGGAGACATATATTCAATGTTATGATGTAGGAATCACGTTGAAGGACTAAATTCCAATTGTATCCATCAGAAATCTGCAATGACATTGCATCCACCAATGAGAATCATAGTGAAAATATCCTAACGATGAAAACATTTAAAACGTCATTCAAGTTGATCATAATAGTGTCAATGAGAATTAAATTCATATGGTGATTTACTATCAAAAGGATTCCACAAACTCCTTCAATGTCAATATTCCAAAGATGAATGTTACTAATTACAAAGAGTGGGCTAGAATTTTAACCTTGGTATTAGAAAGTAAAAGAAAATTCAAAATTTAAACCTTGGTATTGGACGATAAAAGAAATTATAGATTATTAATAAGTGAAATAAAAAAAGCTTCCATTAGTTTTTTTTTTTATGGAAAGATAGTTTTCATTTAAACTCAAGAGGAAATAACAACATTCGTGGTGGGATAAGTCCCCAACCACATACAATCTCCTTCTCTATGCCCAACACTAACAAGATTATGGGCAGTAGAGTTTAAGTTCCTAGGAATATAAATAACAGAAGCCTTTTTAAAACTATTACACAAATTCCTACAATCAACAGCAACCGGCTCTAGAAGTGCACAGTTTAGAACACGATTAATACAATCAACAGCAACTAAGATATCCCACTGCACGGTTATGAAGATCTGAGGACATTACTTCTGAAGACCAAATGTTGAAGACTCTGAAGACAAGGTTCTGCTGAAAAATTTCAGAAGACTCCAATGACTTAGGATAAGAAGACTTAAATTATGATCCTGCTACAACATGTTTCAATCAACATATAATCATAAGCCTCTGAAGATATAGAAGATAAAAATCAATACTGGCTTGCGTGAGATGATGAGTATAAAAGTACAAAGTACATTGTGACATCTACTCTTATAGGATGACGTAAGGACGACTATATTTGTACTTGTTGTCTACCATTTCCACCATGACTGTTAGAGACAAAATAGTTGGATTTGTGTTTTCTATTCTACCCTCCAACGGATCTATTCTTCATATATAAAAGAAAGACTTGGAAGAATTTGAAATCAACGAATCAGTTCTACAAAACCACACCAAATCGTTGCACAAACTCTGTTGAGATATTCTTTGCATAGTTTTTGATTTTTAGCAAGATTATGTTCATATCTTGCTATCAACACTTTTGTGTTGTTGCACTTAAACATTGTGTAATCTTCTTATTAGAAGCATATCTGTATACACATGTTTGTAACAACGGTTGTTGATAGGTTCCTTGAGAAACTAGGTTTAGTCAGAATTCTCAAAAAGACTTGGGTTGCGGTCATGGTGGATTGACAATAAGGATCGGCTGAACTTATTAAGGTTGTCAGCAAGGTTGATCATACTTATTGCGGTTGTGTGTAGCTTGACATTAAGGATCAGGTGAACTTGTTGGGGTTGTCAACAAGGTTAATCAGACAATTAGTATGGTCGTATGTGGCTTGGCAATAAGGATCAACGCACTTGTAAGGCTTGTTAACAAGGTTAATCAAACTTAATGTGGTTGTTTGTAATCGTTTGATTATAGTGGATTAAGTCCTTGTTGATAAGACGAAATAACCTTGGTGAGTGGATTGAAGTAACTTCGTTAACAGTAAACCAGGAAAAAGATGATTGTGCTCATTTATTTTATTCACTTGTTAGCTTTGTGGTTGAGTTGCAAAAAGATTATATTTAGTACAACCCGTTTCAAACTCTATTTCTTGTGTTTCTCGCACCTTCAAATAACCATTACTAGAGAGAAGATTCATGTAATTTCTCTTTGATACATAGACTTAGAAAATTACAATCACAAATTTTTGTTAATGATCATCCTTATAACAACCTCTTTGATTTTCTACAATTTGTCCCTTAATAATTTATTGTTTTACAATAGAAAACTCAAGAAAATTATGAATTTTTATTTGAGAAATGTTTTTGGTGAGTTAACTATAATCTTCATCAAGTATCCTTAATTGCATTTTCTTTGTATCTATATTGATTGTTTCAGTAATGGTGTCTGTGATAGTAACTTGATTTCTAATCGTTTTTTTCAACGAGATAATCTATGAGTATGTTAAAGAAATATATAGGTTTAATATCTTTTTTGGTCTCATATGTTATTCTCATGATTCATTTCAGTTCTTTAACTTAAAAAAGTTCATATTTGTCCCTTAACTCTTCAAAAAGTATCATGTTAACTCTTTTTGTCAAATTAGCAACGGAAAAAGTCAGAAATTGGTCGCTAATATGATAAAAAGAAATAAAATTATATGTTTTGAAGATTCGGGAGATTAATATGGAATTGTTTTAAAATAAAAGACCAAAATGAACCCTGAGATATTATATAGGACTAAAAATGATATTAAACCAAATATATATCAGAGGTCAAATAATTGTGCATCCTCAAGTGTCAACTCTGAAGTATCCTATAATATATATAATAAAGTATGTGTAGTAATGAAGAAATGGTTAAATATAAAGCAAAAGGTATGTGATTTTAGTGAAGATGAAGCTGACACGAAAATGAGTATGAAAGTGATGGTATGTGCTTTCAATTTAGATGAAAAAATTTAAATAACAATGTTTATAAAAAAAATTACATAAAAAACAAGGTTTTCAGAAAATTTACCAAAGTGTCTAGGTTTTGCAGGACTCCCTAGAGTATGCGCCAAACCATTTGGCGCATTAGTATAAATTTTCTTGAATTAGCCAATTCATTTGGCGTATATGTGTTTGTGAAAAGTTAAAAATAAATAAATAAATAAAAAAAATCTACATTTGCAGCAAACCATAAGGCGCATACTCCTAATTTTTGTACTAATGCGTCAATTCATTTGGCGCATACTCCAGGGGGTCTTCAAAACCTAGACACTTTGGTAAATTTTTTGAAAAACTTGTTTTTTTGTTAATTTTTTTTTTAAACCTTGTTATTTAAATTTTTTTTTCTTCAATTTACTTTCATCCTACTCTATTGTTCAATAGTTGGTGTTATCATTTGATTAAGATGACTGGTCCAGCAAAAAATAACTATCTCATGGCTTAGTTTACAAAGAAAGGAATATCAAAATTCAATTTGTATACCTTCGTAACCTTTCATGTCATGAACTATGAATATATAAGTTTTCATTCCTAAATTATTATGCTACATTTTGTGTATTTCATTATATTTAATAATTTGAGGTAAGGTTTTAATCTATATATGTAACATATCATTAACTTGCAAGATAGTTAATAGATGAATTTATTTGTATATTATTATTTTTCAAGGTAACAATTGGCACTTAGAGTTCTGCTTGAGTGATTCCATCTAATGATCTTGAAATTGAAGTTCTAATTATGATTGAAATATAAGTTTCGAATTTATATTTGGCTTGATATTTATTGAAAAATAATATAGTTTATGACAGATTTAGTACGGATTTAAGGGCATCACTAAATCACTCACTAAATACATTTATGACATAATTTTAGTATATTTGTGACAAAAAACTATCCTCTCTAAATTAAGCTTTTTAGTAGAGATTGTGAACTAATATGTCCATAATGGACCTACTCGCCTTAAATCAACAAGACTTTACTTCTCTAGAACATCATGAACCTACATAGACGGATTGAGTTGTCATAGGCGGGGTGAAACCAACCTAGACAAGCATGTACTATCTTGCCATGATAAGATGGTTGGGAGTAGGGGTTGAAAAATTAGCAGGTTGGGTTGGGATTTTGGGACACCCGCCCCGCCAAAACCCGTCGCCCGCCTAAGCTCGTCCCACCAAAGCCCGTCGCCCGCTAAAGTCCGCCTCACCTATTCGTTGAGCTCGTCTCACCTTAAGTCCTCCATGTTTTAGTTAATTCTAGTAATTCAAATTCTTCATGGTTTTGTTTTATACATTCATTTGTAAATATATGCAATATTTTTTTAGGTAAAATTTGTTTAAAAGATACTTTATAAAAAATTGTTCTAAAAAATAAGTGAAAAATTTAATTGAAAGGTAAAAAAAGAATATATTATTCTATTTAAAAAATGAAATAAAAATAAATAAATAAATAAATAGGCAGGCAAGCCCGCCGCCCGCCAACTCGTCACCTTGGTGGGGCGGGCATGATTTTTATGTCCATTATACTTGGCGGGCTTGCTCGCCCCGCTCCCTTTTTTACGAGCTTAAGGCGGGACGGGCACGGGGCAGGGCGGGCGGTCCGTTTTGCCACCCCTAGTTGGGGGGATGTCATCATAATATGAAATCAACTTAAATTCAGGGACGAGGAGCTGACTCAGTCATAAGTCACGTACTACTTATCAGATATTATGCGGCCAATTCCCTGAAAAACAAATATGATAATGATGGTAAGAATTTGTAACCATCATAACGTATGTAAACAATCATAGCTTGTAAAAAGCCAGGAATATATATGGTACTGTTAATTTCCATACAACGGTGGAGCAGATCATTAAAATGTAGTAATCGCGCAACACAAACTCTCGAGGGCCTAATTAGGTAAGAGCAACTATTAGTATGCTTGTTCGTTCTCTAAACGATGCGAGTTATTCACATATTCACACTAATAGAGTATTCTCTTATCCTACACAGGAGAGGGCACATATATTTTAAATATAAATGCAACATGCAATGCGAAAAAAGAAAAATAATTTATAACAACTTGTTTTATTATATATAGAAACCATTTTATAGAAATAACAAAATTAAGCACATTTTATTGCAAAATAATGAAAGACTTTGAAAACAACAACTGATAAATCCTCCAAATTCCAATTCATATCTAGTAATTATTAGTAAAAGTGGGGTTCTGTCAGTGCAAGAGCATTAGACACATTAGCAATGTTCTTTTTGTTGTTATGTTGTGGAACAACAACATTATGGTCGACAACACCATCAAGTCTTGGATCAACCTTTTTAACCACACGCATGTCTCCCTTGTTAGAGGGCACCCTATAAAACTTTGGCTTCCTACAAAGAGCGGAAGAAATCAGAACAACACTTGAAGCCCTAACATTTCCTCTAACAACTCCGCCACATACTTGACCATGATTACCAAAAAGAAAAATGGTAAAAGAATAAGCAGAGCCGAGGACGAACTCCGAAGGGACACGATCAGAATTTGGATTAAAATAACTTCCAGTAAATGATGTCATTTGCAAGTTTCCTCTAATAGTGAATGGAGAGTTTAGGGAGGCCGTGTCGAGAAGCGTAACCTCGAAGACAAGACCAGAACCTCTCAGCACTAATATATCAGCTTGAAGATGCCATGCCATCTTCATTATCGACTCGACGACATCTTTTCCAGCAGGGATTTCAATTAAAATAGATTCCATGCAACGGCGGATCTATTGAAGAGCCGGAAGGTGCCGCAGCACCCCTCAATTTTTTAAGATTTTTATGTGAATAGAGAAGTAAGTAAATTTGGTCAAAGTTTAAGTGAATAAAAGCCATAAAACACCGTACTGTAATGCCGTGAGAAACTAGAGAAATAAAAACCTTTAAACCTGATTCAGAAAACAAACAGAAAAAAAAAGAGGATAGGTAGCTATTGAAGGTAAATAGAATGATAATTAGAGTTAGATTTTAATAAGGGGCCTAGATGTTTTTACCCAACAATCTTAGCTATTAATACCACTTAGAATATTTTATTTTTAAAAAAAGTCTTGTATTTTTATAAAGTCTTGTTTTTGTTAATATAAAAAATTTAGTTTTCTTTAATTTACACAAATTCTTGTTTTCTTTAAAAGAAAAGTATTGTTTTTTCTTCTTTTTATAAAGTCTTTTATAAAAAAATAAAGTCTTATTATTTATTAATAAATTATCATAAGTCTTTATTATTATTTCTTTATTTTAAATTTTTGTTTTAATATGACTTGGCTCTTTTTTTATTTTTTTTTAAACATAAATGTGTGAAAATAACACTTTATGTGTTATTCTAAAAAAAATAGTAATTTATTTCAGAAATTCCTACCCGTTCTGATCTAAAACAACTGTTATGTAATTAATTAGTGATTTTTTGTTACCAATATTGTTTAAAAACTATGTTTTGTGTGATTAATGTATAAGCACTTTATTTGTGCATTTTTTAGTAATAGAATAGTTAAACATAAAAGAAAATAAATTATATTATATGTGATTTTTTGAGTTTTAATTATAATTTTTTAATCGGTGTGTGCTGCACCCCTTGATATTTTTTTGAAGATCCGCCACTGATTCCATGAAGGTTTCAGGATCTACCATGATCATGGTTAGGGGTTTAGGTTTGTTCTTAGAGCCCTTAAGTCTACCCTTGGATCTCTTGGAGAGGGGATTGGTTAGATCCTCTGAGAGTTCTTGAGGGTGACTGATGTACATGTCAAAGGATGGAGATCTTTGTAAAAATATATTATCTGCCATTGATGGAAAATATAATCATAGAGATAGTGTGTGAGAATATTTATAGCAGTATTATAAAATGCGGTTGTTTATTAAAGAATTATCCTTTAAGATGATGAGATTTATTTGTATAATTATAAAATATGTGCTATAAACAATGGACTTTTCAAAAATTTGAAAACTTGAATTTTAGTCAATAATTATAACTATATTTTAGAATATAAATATGTTATTTACTTCTAGAAATATATTTTTGAAAACTATTTATTGTGTGTTTGTTTCCACGACAGAATATGCCACAGACGCGCATTCAGGTAAAGCTAGAACTTTTAAGTTCTTAAAATCACAACAAATGTCATTGAAACGTACGTTTTTAATTGTAAACGCCAAACCAAACACTCTATTAATCTCTTCCCCTCAGTCATGATTATATATAATTTATTATTGATAAGGTTTTACTATCATAATATTTTTAATTAATGCATTGATTATTTACAAAAAAATATAATGTATACATTATATATTCTTCTGTACCTACAGTCATTGGTCAAACAATTAAATTTTTTACTTGTAAATAATCATTTATTGAAAAAAGATAGCATACCAATAGCAATTAAAAATATTGTTATAATTAATGCTAAAATTGAACCAAAAAATAATAATTTGGCTAGTTGAACCACGTGTTGATTAGTCATCGTTATCACATTTTGGTCTTTACTAAAAAAAATTTAATTGCGATTTTTAAAAGAAACGCGGATTAAAATATATTAAATATTATAAATAAAAAAAAGATAAAAATAAAGGCATGAGCATGAACCCACTTCCAATTCAAACCAATAATCGAAATCATCCAATGATTAATCATCATTCTTTTGTGACAGAAGATAGATTTTTTACGCATTTTTCCAATATTCCAAACCGCATACCTCACTCCAATATCATCCAACACAATTTGGCATATAAGAGAATCATCAGCATATTAGAGGTGACACGCAATCTAAACCTTCCAAGCCAACCTTAGAACCCGAGTACACCCTAACTAAATGTGTCAGCACTAAGATCCTCTACCCCTAAAAGAAATAAAAAAGGCGCCTAGGGTTCCCTTGCTTAAGACCTAATAGGTCCCTTCTTTCCTAGGTTTAGCTCCTCCATGACGCAACCGATAACCAAAATAGAAACACTACGTGAGATGATAATGACTCTTATACAAGCCTTCCACCTCACATTAAATCATAATCTTCTTAACATATAGTCCAAGTATGACCATGTAACAGAATCGTAAAGTCCGAATATATTGGTTATATTATTTTGTTCTATTTGTTTTGACTAACAACCTCCTTAAATATTTATAAGAATCTGTGGCTAGGTGCTTTATAGTTATACGCTGATAAAAGTCTCAAGAGCTATGTTCTCTTGTTAGTACCTAAGGCGCTAGTATGATATTAGGTGGTGCGGTAAGGATTCGAGGAATCCGATAGAGCCGAGTGGACTCATGGTTTAGCATACAATTCGCTAAGTAGCATATCACCCCACTCATGTTTTTATTTAAGGTAGCTCGAAGAAATACAAAGTTAACACCAATATGGCTTGAAGACTTGGAGACTCTGATGCTTATGTTTTATTTTTCGTTGTGTGATCTTTGCAGTATCATGTGCAGACATATGTTGTATTTCATGTACTGTATTTTGATGTATTTTGCATTCTACATGATTCAAGATGTCATTTAGATGCTATATGTATGCACCATATTAAAACTTTGCCCAATACAATTCTAGACATATATTATATTGGAGCGTTACATCAACTATATACTTGTAAAATATATGTTAAATAGCAATTGTATAATTAATTATAAAATAAAAGTATGATTTGGCGGGATTAAGATTTTAAAGTTAACTATAAAATGATTTATATATAACACACACGCTTAAATTTGGTTTTTCAAACTAATTTTAAGTTTTGTTTTAAGTAAACATGGTTCTCAAAACAAGTTTATGTGGTTAAAGAATATTAGTATCATTAAAGTTTTTTTTTTTCAAAACAAAAAAAGAAAACTAGTATGTCAAAACTAATACCGTTGTCACAATCCGCTTAGATGGTAAATTGAGTTTTATACAATAGAGGTGATAAGTTAAATGATATTAGTCTCAAATGGTAAGTCAAAACTAATACCGTTGCTTTTTCCTACAAAACTTCTTCGTATTATTATTCATTTATTTTTGTCTCATGTGTACATATATTCAAAGTTGAAATTTCTATTATTGATGTCTGATGAATAATTTTTTAGTCAAAATTTGTAACATAATGGATTAGGTGTACAAATATGTTTTTTTGTGAGCTAAAAGGTTTTAAACTTCTACTACAAAGTATCACATTTTTTCAACAATTACAAATGATGAAATGATACAAAACCCAACCATTGTATATCCATAAGAATCTTAGGTATTTTTCTATTTAAATTGTAACACCCCAATTAATCATGCGTTTAGAACCATACTAATTGAAGTATTATAATTGTTACTGAGTATAATCATAGTGTCTACATGATATCACAAAACATGTACGATACAAGATTACATAACATGGTACAAATAGAATCACTTAAAAGTTGATATCCTAATTTCATAAGCCATGTAGAACTTAGGTGGTAGTTCTCATTTCGAACATCTATGACGAACAACTACCCCTACCCTCACTAAGGCGGTGTTTTACGTGTTTACCTACCTCCTTTCTATTGAGATAATGACCACTAAGGTGAGGTCTTCCAGGTTTACCTATTTCCCTTCTATTGAGGTATCACCCTCCTAATTTCCTATTGATGCAACGGCTCCAAAAAGTCTTGGGGAATAGTGAGTATACAAAAGACAGAATCATACAATACGTCCTACAAAAGTGGAAAACATGATGTACTGTTGTATCATATTGCTTCTTTTGCAAGTTTCTAATCATTCTTCAATTGAGATGTACTTGTTATCTTAAGTGGAGAGTGAAGTGAAGAGATCAAGTAACGTAGATGTTCCACGAAAAACAATTCTTCATATTCAGAAAGAAGTCTTCAGAGTAAAAAGTAGTAGTCTATCTGAATGACGCATTCTGATTTCTTAATTGGAAGCAACAAGCGAATATGAACGGAATTCTGATTTATGAGTAGTTGCTTTGCTTCAGAACATTTGTAAATCCTTTTCCTGATGAGTCATTCAACATTCTTCAGAACTGCTGATGTCACTTCAAATTTAGATGAATAGTTCTTCTGATGTGTGATGACGCTGATTATGATGATTATCTAGACAACAATCCTAATCAACCAAAATAGTGAAGCTTTTCCTTCTATCAATGAGTATTGAAAAATGCCTCTGGCACAAAAGATTAGGTCATGCTAACTAGAGATTAATCTCTAAGCCTAACAACTTGAAACTTGTTAATGGTTTTCCATACCTTAATTATCACTCAGATGCTATTTCTGGATCTTGTCAAGTAGGAAAAATCTCTAAAACATATTTTAAACCAAAGAACATTGTTTCTACCTCCATACCCTTAGAGTTTCTTCACATTTATTTGTTTGGTCCAGTTAGTAATGCATCAATAATTGGGAAGAAATATGAACTGGTCATAGTTCATGACTATAGTAGATGGCCTTAGGTTAAATTTCTTATATCCAAAGATGAATCATATGATGTGTTCAACATCTTTTGCATACAAGTACAAACTGGAAAATATTCAAAAATCTTAAATATCATAAGTGATCATGGGGGAGAATTTGAAAATGATCCATTTAAAAATTTTGTCAAAAACTTGAAATTCTCCACGAGTTCTCTTCTCCTAGAACTCCATAGCAAAATGGAGTTATAGAGAAAAAGAATAGATCTTTACAAAAATGGCTAGAATCATGATCCATGTAAACAATTTTCCAAAGTACTTGTGGGCAGAAGCTGTCAACACAACATGTTATGTTCAGAACGTAATCTATATTGACCTATACTGAACAAAACATCATATGAGCTTTTCAAGGGAAGAAAACCAAGCATTTCTTATTTTTATCAGTTTGGATGTACATGTTACATTCTGAACAACAAAGTCTATCATAAGAAATTTGATGCCAAAGTTCATAAGGGTATCTTTTTGGGATACTCTAAACGCTTAAAGTGTATAATTGTGATACCAAAAATGTTGAAGAGTCAATACATGTCAAAGTTCATGACAAAAATCCTGACACTAAAATATCAAAGCTTGTTGAGAATTTTGCAGAATTACATGTATATAAAGACACCTCTGGCACTGGCTGCTCCATTGTTTCTCAACCTATAGTGGTTAATTATTCAAGAACTGCTCAACCCTTAGAAGTTGTATGCTCATAAGTTGTTCAAATATCAAAAGATGGATATCCAAAAGTTGATCCAACTTCTAAAGCTCACCCAGATGAAGAAGCTACTGAACAAGCTCGTGATGGTTCTCAAGATGCAACGCAATCCATGAGCTCCTTCAAGTATAAGTCTCCGCATCCAAGAAGATTTAATCATTGGAAATAAGGATAGTCCTAGGAAGATAAGATCTGCATTCAGAGGGGAACACTCTATGCTAGGACTTAGCTCCATGATAGAACTCACTTCTATTGAAAAGTCACTATCAGATGATGGATGGATTGTGGCAATGCGAGAAGAGCTAAACCAGTTTCAAAGGAATAATGTTTAGGATCCGGTATCCAAACCTCGTCAGAAGAACATTATTGGAACAAAATGGGTCTTCAGAAACAAGTTCAACAAACAAGGAGAAGTGGTAAGGAATAAAGCTACATTGGTAGTTCAAGACTACATTCATCAAAAAGGTATAGATTTCTCTGAAACCTTTGCACATGTTGTAAGGTTAAAGACGACATTTAGCCTTGAAACATTTAACCTTGCACTAATCATAATATTATCTTATATCAAATGGATGTCAAGAGCGTATTTTTAAATGGTGTGATTTCTGAAGAAGTGTATGCCAAACAACCTCTTGGATTTGAGGATTCTATCCATCCAGAATATATTTTTAAACTTAAGAAATATCTTGATGGACTCAAACGAGCTCCTAGAGCTTGGTATGAAAGATTGAGAAATTTTGTTAGAAAATGGTTTTAAAAAAGGTTAAGTAGACACTACACTATTCAAAAAGACACTGAAAAATGAAATATTGATTGTTCAAGTATATGTTGTTGATATTATTTTTTATTCTAGTAAAGCTATTCTTTAAAGGGAATTTTCCAAGACTATGCTGGCTGAATTTGAAATGAGCACGATGGGAGAGATGAAGTTCTTCCTTGGAAATCAAATCAACCAATTCAAGGATGGAATATATGTTCACCAGATCAAATATACATAGGAATTTTTGAAGAAGTTTAAGCTAATGACTACAAAATCATGACAACTCTTATGCATCAAACCTGCAATCTGAGCAAAGAGGAAAGCAACACCAAGGTCTGTTAGAAGTTGTATAGAGGTATGATTGGTTTCTTACTTTACCTAATAGCTTCTAGGCCTGTATCTTATGCAGTGTATGCTTGTGTGCAAGGTTTCAATCAAATCCTAGAGAAATTCACTTAACAATTGTTAAGAGGATCTTTAGGTATCTGAAGGGAACAACTAATCTATGATTGCTTTATAAGAAATCTCTAGACTATAAGCTAGTTGAATTCTGCGATCTAACTATGCTGGGGATAAAATTGAAAGAAAATCCACTAGTGGAGGCTGTCAATTCATATATGAAAATCTTATATGCTAGGCTAGTAAAAGACAAGCAACTATTGCTTTGTCCACATCAAAAGCAAAATACATCCCAGCTTCTAGTTGTTACACATAACTACTCTGGATGAAATACCAACTAGAGGATTACCATATTTTTTGGAGCAGTATACCTATATTCTGTGATAATACTGCTGCTATCTATTTGACAAAGAATCCAGATCAACATTCAAGAACCAAACACATTGAAATCAAGCATCATTTTATTAGAGATTATGTTCAGAAGGGTGTAATAGATTTAGGGTTAAACGGCCTCAAACATTGATGTTGATCATTGTCATACCCCAAAATTTGCCCGTCTTATATCATCTTCAAGGGTTCAAGGTTCAATGGTGGAACTCAAGTTACTATCTCCTAATCAAAAGTTCAAATCAGGGTTTTTTTTAACTAAAAGTCAACTCAACTTTGACCGGTCATAACTCTCGCATGGTTTGTCAGAAATTCTCCAACCAAAGCCTATTCTCAAGGAAATTTCATCCTCTACAACTTTTATGTTGGGCTCGAGATCAAGAAAGGCACCATTTAGGAGATATGGACAAAAACATTACAGGTTCCTTTAAAAAGTCAATAAAAACACCTTTCGGGTCAAAGCTCATAACTTGAGCATGGAAGCTTCAATTGAGATGAAACTAAAGAGGTCATTTAGAGGACTCTTTGAGCTTTCCAGAAAGTCCCAGATCATGTCCATGTGATAAAAATTGAAGGAGTTATAGCTTGCACAAGTTGGGCAAAAATTGGAGATTTGCCTGAAACCCTGAGTGAACAAAATCCAATCTTTTAGTAGTGGGCCTATAATTTTGAATTGTCCACATAGTAATAAGCCCAAGAGAGGTCCATTGGTCCCATATGATTATTCTTATAATATTATTTTATTTTTATTTGATTTTTATTCATTTAATTTCAAGTAAAAATCAAATAAAATCCTAAGAAAATTGTATAATGATCATTCTTTTTTATTATTAATTCAAGACAAATCTAAATATAATCATGGCCAATAACATTTGAAAAAAAATGTGCATAAAATAAGAGGTGGATCCAAAAGTAGAAAGAATGGGTGCAAAATGTTCTTCAAAATAAAAACCTATGATCCTTGCCCTTTTTGTTGACCTAAGAGGCCCATATATATATATATCAAAACACACACATGCTGATGGGGGGACGAAAGGGAGGAATAGAATAGGGTTTTAGAACTTTCAAAAGTTCAAGAAACTAGGGCAAGCGAGAGTTCTTGTTACAGCCACGTTCACCCCATTCCAGTGGTAGCATCTCCTTCCTGAGCCTTCCATGAACTCATGATAGTTGGTTTTGAAGCCTCAAAGTGCCCAGAATGGTGCGCATAAGCTTGCACCGATTGGTGAGTTTTCACAACTTTTAAATTCATGATTCAATCGTGTTCTATAGCATACTAACGTTTAATCAAGTTTATATGAGCCGTTGGATTGCTTCTGGGCAATTAAATCGGAGGTTTTACGTGAGAATTATTGTCCACCATTATTGCACCGTGTTGCTTTGTGTTGCTCGTATATAATTATGCAGGTCGAATCAGGATAGAAGAACTACGCCATTGGATTCGGAAGGTGTTAAATAGTCGATATGGGTTTTTGTTTCATGGAAAACGATGCATTTTCGAGCATTTTATGGAGGCTGCAGGTCGGGGAAGATGACCGGAGTTCGTCTCCGGCGTCTCTGTATTTTGGACTCAGGCGGCTGTAGCGTGTCACGTTGTGATTCGCCCATTCCATGGAGTACAACCTTGGGCCACGCGTTCTGATTCCCATTGGTCCATCAATACTGACGTTTTCTCTCTCTGCCTCTGATTGGTGGGTCAAAAGATCCATCTAACCTCTCAGGTTTTCATTGGTTCGTGAAGGAGACAAATAGGCCCACATTGACTGGTTTGTTTTACTAAGCCATTATGGCGTTTGTTTTTCTTATTTATATTGTTGTTTCCATTAGTTAATCAAATTAGTGATTTGGCATAGATGGTAACTAAGGGGCGTCTATGATGTAGAGGGTGTGGGTTCTACCCTCAGCCTAACTAATTGTATATAACAGAACCTCCCTCCACAATTCAACAAAACGCCATTTTTCACCTCATCTTCTCCACCAATTCTTCACCCTTCTCTATCTTCAATCTCTCTCCATAATCATCTTCATCCCTCTTCTCCTCCATACATTCTTACACACGCCATCTTCATGTTCATTCTCCTCTCACTCTATGCAACCTATTGCCTCAATTCCCTCACCTTCTCACTAGAGCTCGCCTTCCAATGTTGTTGGAGTTTCAACCTCTGAAACTCTAATCAACAGAGCTAAGCCTCAGAATTCTCATTCTTATACATCTCTCAGACTCGTACTCTCCATTCTCATCTCACCACAACAACAACACAAGGCGACAGAAAATCAAAGAAACAGAAAGAAGAGAAGAAGAATCAAAGCAGAGGGATAAGGAATTCGCGAAGAGAAAAAGTTAAAGAATCAAAGCTCACCTGAAGGAACTCTCTTCTCGGTGCGTTTATTTCGCCCGAGTTTGCGCCGGAAGCTCCATCGTTTTCGTTCGTCTCACTCCAGATCTTCATACTAGGTAAGTCGATCCTCTCCTTCTTTTGGCTTATCGTATCTGTTTGCCTTCGTTTGGAATTTGATGTGAGAACGCGAATCAAGATGAGGGAAACGCAAGGCGAAGGGATGAGGTATTGTTGTTGTTTGAATCAAGGTCGCTCGGAGAAGAGGATTTCTCCGGCGCCGTCTCGTTTCGCGATTGAGGAAGAAAGAACGAGGATGAGAAAGGGATTGGGAACGGCGCTCATCACCAACCCTAATTGCCCTTTCTATTTTTCTTTTTTCTTTTTATTATTATTATTAAGAAAAGATCTGAAAATGAAAATGAAACTGAATAATGAAATTAGATCTTGGGCCTTGCACATTCACTGTGCGCACCCCCTACTTAGCCCAATGTGCATTTTTCTTTTTTGGCATTTAAAGAAGCAATAACAAAAAAACTCTGGGCCTTGCGCCTATTCCTGACTGCACACTCCTTTTTAATTTTCACCCCCTGACTCTATTAAAATTTGTAGATTTAGGTTCATTTTCACAATAGTTTTTTTTTAGAATTTTTAGTCGATATAAAAATCATAATCACCATTAAAATTTGTTAGATTTTTTAGGTTAACTTTGACATTAATCCATTGAATTCTCCTTCCTAGAAACTCATAAAAATAGTAGTATTTTTTAGTTTCATTTTCGTACTAATGCTTGAATCGTTTTTGTACTATTTCCATGTTCGTTTTGTGTAATTGTTGTGTGACTTTGTTGCTTAGTTTTTGGCCTTATTTTAGGCCTATGTTGTTATACCACTTGTATGCTTCTTTTAGAATCTATCCCATGTTAACATTAGGATTTAGACTTGTATAGACAACTTAGATCAGAATTTAGAATTAGTTCCCCATTGCATTCTTTTTCCTTTCAACTTTTAAAATACTTAATAAAAGGAAGACGCGGATCACATTAAGGAAGTGATAGAGAAATGAGTGGGATTCATTCCCTAATCTGTTTCTGAATCGCTTAGTGGCATAGAAACGAGTGGGATTCATTCCCTAATCTGTTTCTCGGTCACTACTTAATGGGAGAGAAATGAGTGGGATTCATTCCCTAATCTGTTTCTCAAACATTAATTAATGGGAGAGAAATGAGTGGGATTCATTCCCTAATCTGTTTCTCGAACATTACATAATGGGATGGAAGTGAGTGGGATTCATTCCCTAATCTGCTTCCCGATCATTATACATTTTTATGTGATTCAAATCGCAAACAAATTCCCCTTAAAAAATACACAACCAAAAACACTTAAAACACCTAACAATGGTTCAATTCAAAACAAAGTAAAGAAAGTGGTGAGTGGCCCGGTATTGGGAACTGTTCATCACCCATCTACCCTAAAAGACACAAACCAATCTCTTTTTCTTCTTCCTAAGGGCACTGTTATTTCCGCTCGAACGCATCGTAGGTGATCCCTTATGCAAGAGCGCGAACGTTAACTCCGCCCAACTAAAAAACACAAAACAAACAGAAAATCGTGAGCCGAGCTACGGTAACTCTGATTCCTGAAAAGGATACGTAGGCAGCGGGGTAGGGCCCGTGCGAGTACAATTCTTTCTTTTCCCTACATTTTGCATTCATTCGCATTTAGACATAGACATAGTATACACCCTTTAGATAGAAACAAACATAGGTGGATACCATCGAGTACGATGGGCGTGAGGGGTGCTATACGATTATGTCGATTATTCGACTTAATTGATTTAATTAATTTTAATTAGTATTAAATCACAAAAACCCTATAAAGGTTGAGTATTAGGGTTTGCCCAATCCCACTGCCCATTTAGCAAAGAACATTAATTCTTGAATAATTCTCTCCTCGACCCGACTAAAGCTATTAGTCGCATTAGACGAGAGATAAAAGAACAAAACATTAACCATCAATTAATTCTCTCCCCGACCCGACTAAATCTATTAGTCGTATTAGACGAGAGACAAAAAATGCATGAAATTTAAAACATATTTAATTTGCTGCTCGCGACGATCAATCTATCGATCTGAGTAACCAGCAATGCCCCTTAATCCGTTAGCTATACTGACCAAATCTATTGGTCACCGCATCTAACGGTGCCATATCAAATCAGGGTTGTACGCCCAAACATTCAAAATACACTAAACCACGATACCACGGATTTACATCCCTTCAACACTGCGATGTTCAAACTACGATAAGGTAATACAAAATACCTTTGAACTTCGCATTTCAAAACTACGATAGGACATTCAAAAAGCCTTCAAACACCTCCATAATCAATTCTAAGGCGTACAATTCTGTGCCCGAACTACGTAGACTCTGATCCTCCCTAAGGAGGTACGTAGGCACTTGGCAACAAGGCGAGTCCCCTTCCCTCTAAATCTCATTTTTTCCGTTTCATTTCCCTTAATTATTTAACCCTCGAAAGCATAAACCTTACCTTAATACTCTTAGCCATAAAACTGTTGACCTTAGATTCAAAGCCATGGGAAAGGGTTGAGGGTGCCTAACACCTTCCCTCGACCTGAATATAGTATATTACCCTGATCTCTATACTGCGTAGGGTTTCCTATTCGCCCTTCAGAATAGGTGGCGACTCTAAATCTAAATTTTTAGGGCAGGTTGCTACAATCATCAATGGGTTGATATACTTACCAAGCCTCTTACTATTGAAAGATTTGATTTTATTAAAAGGAATCTGAACATGCATTTTGTCAATGAATGTGTTGATTTTTGAATGAAGGATGATAGTCTAATGATGATCAAAGGATACTGTAATCAAAAGCCTCAAACAAGCGTCTGACGAATTGTAAACTCTAAAGCATCTCAGTCTTTGATGCTAAGAACTGATTATCTGTTTCTGATAGAGATATTTCTTTATAAAAAAAAAGTAACCTAAATTTTTTCTTAAAAAATGACAAAATGGAGTATCAAAATTCATTATTTACTTTGTGAAAAAAAAAGTACACTACTTGCAATAGAAGAGCAAAACACATAATTTGATTTTTTTTTTTCCGACGTCATCAATAACACGACACACATTCGATAAGATGTCTTATTTGTAGATCGTAAAAAGTCAAAATTAAAACTACAAGAATTTTGTGGTGTTTAAGTATCTTACCTGATGATGAATGCAATATATTTTTTTCATTAGAGATCTTTTCATGATTATAAAGTTTTGTTTGGGAGTTAGGAAAAGAAGACTTTTAGGAGAGAAGAGTAGAAAAGAAAAATATGTAAAATTTTCAGTTTTTTTAAGAATTTTTTTTATAATATCAAAGTCAATAATAAAACTTCTTGCAAATTGACTCAATGATTTCAATGGCATAGTAAGGGCATGTTTGGATAAATATTTTATTTAGAGCTTATAGCACAAGTGCTTATTAAAATAAATATTTATGGAAAAACTTGCATAATTATTTTTTAATAAAAGATAAAATAAATTTAAATTATTTTTATATGTATTCTAAATTGTTTTCATGAGTTATCTTTGAGAACTTATAAAAAAAAGTTCAAAAAATTTATGAATAATGTTATAAGCTATTTTAATGATTTCTTTTAAATAGTGTTGCAAAATTTATGACATAAGATAAGCTCAAATAAATCAATCCAAACAAATCCTAAATTGACAAAAACTTTACCACAATTACATCACCGAAAAATTTCACATACTCGTTAAGTCGTCTGTTTTGGGTTTATATAATCTTAAAAGATAAAGTGGCATTGCGATATTCGATATTACAAAATAATGTGATTGATACAACTACAATCGTGCAGTCACAACCACAATTGAAAGTTATTAGAAAAACGCCCGACTTCCATAAAACACACGCGATCCATCCTTTTTCTTCGTAGCATTTTCTAATTTTTCGCTCTCGTGACTTTGAATTTCATCGCAACTATGGTCTTCTCTTTCAGGTTTGTCGAGGTCCATCGGAAGCTTCATTTTCGCCAAGGACTTGGTAAATTGTTGCATACTCCTCATATACATGTCCACTATTTGCTTCTGCATAACACATTCCTCAGCTTCAAGATTAATATTCCCTAATGAAGAAGAAAAAACATGTCCAAATTTTATAGCTTCTATGTTCTTCCTATCCTTCTTGCATTCCTTTCCTTTATTTAGAAATTTCTCTTCTTTCTCATCATCTCTTGATTCAACTTCTTTATTTGATGTTGGTGTATCATCTCCTAAATGATTCTTTTTCTCAATTGAATCTCCTGAATTTCTATCATCACTTAAGCTTGTGATAATCGAGCTTACAAAACCGGAATTCTGAATGCTTTCATTCGGAGAAACCGAAATGGAATTGACTCGTTTCTCGTCCGGTGAACTCAAGTCCATCATTTCATAATCATCAAGTTGAGGAGATGAACCAAGATGAAGAAAAGGAAGAAACTTTCTCGAGTTTTTGTTGTTACTTGAGGCACAAGCAAGATTGAAATACTCAGAAACCATTTCTTGATTCTCCTTAACAACACTTATATCAGGAAACTCAATTCTTGAATACTCAATTGGATCCAACATAACTTCGGAAACTTTTCGATCAAGGAAAATAACCTCCGACGATATTGATGAACTATTAGCCGATTCCGATATCAAAGATGTGTCTAAAGAAAGAGTTAATTGGACAATTCCAGCTGGAGAATGAAAAAGATCAGTTGAAGAAAGACTATAATCTTGAGATACTTTTCCTTTTCCAACAATTTGTGAAATTGGTACCAAAGCAAACCCTAAAAGTTGATCCTCCATGTGAGTTCTTGACCTACTAAACATCCAAATTTCACATTTCAATAAAGCATCCACTTGAGTTATCTTCATCCTCAAGTTTTCATTGAATGTTGGATTTTTGCCACCTTTATTGATGATTCTTGTTGAAAGAGTCTCATCAGGGTTGTAAGTGAGGGAGAATTTTGCATATACATCTTGGTTATCATAGATGCATATGTTATGAATATTGCTAGCATGATGAACAAAGATATCTAGTAGTCCTATGAAATCTTGATCTTCTTCTTCATCATCATCATCTTCAACTAATTGAGTTGTTTTGTTCAAATTTGGATTGTACCTAAAGTTGTTCTTTTGGTGACTCTGATTGAATGGATCCATTTTAAGCAATGATTTTCCTTGAATGATGAAATTTAGGGACTAAATTGTTATTTTACAAATTTGACTCAAAAATTTAAGAAAGTATATAAAGGACTAAAAAGAAAATGAAAGAGTATTCTCACCTAGTAGAATTAATGGTAGCATGATGTTGAATCACATGACTCATTATGTATATTACTAGATTAACTTGTGAGTCGAAGCTTTTTGTCAAATCAATCCATGTATTGAGGAATAAGCAAAGAGAAAAAGAAAGAGGGAGATGTAAGAAGAAACATGAAGTTGAAAGAAGTGGTTTGCTTTATGGAAATGGAGAACAAAGAAGCTTGTGGTAGTAGGTGAGAAAAGAAGCATGGAGCATGAAAATGAATAGGAAACGAGTATGATTGTCTACATGTTTGTTTGTATGCCACTTTTCTTTGAGTAAACCATAATTTTAGTTACTATATGTGGGACACTATATATATATATATATATATATATATATATATATATATATATATATATATATATATATATATATATATATATATATATATATATATATATATATATATATATATATATATATATATATATATATATATATATATATATATATATATATATATATATATATATATATATATATATATATATATATATATATATATATATATATATATATATATATATATATATATATATATATATATATAGTCTCTAAATTATCAAAATTATAAAACTATTATTGATTCAGCTTTTTTGTTAGTATTTTTCATATAAAATTAATTTGAGAAAATTACATCCGAGTATTAAATTATACATCGATTATGAATAAATAAAATATTCATTTATAAAAAATGTAATTTATATATCTAATATATATAATATGACTTATTGTTTCTTATGCAAAACAGAAACAGAATTCTATGAGATATTTGATTATAATTATTTATATATATATATATATATATATATATATATATATATATATATATATATATATATATATATATATATATATATATATATATATATATATATATATATATATATATATATATATATATATATAACATGTTCAAATACTTTATTGTAATTTTGATAATTTAAAGGATTATAATAACAATGGACAAGATGCACAAGGACAAAAATTACTAGTTACACCTCTTTTGTTGCGTTGTGTTGCATTGCTTGACAAAGCAGCTTTCATATTTTGCTCCACTCATGTCATATTGGTGTTAAGGGACCCATTTGCCATTATCTTCATTATCACTCATTCCACTAAATCTTTCAATAGATACCATCCCTTTGCTTAAAGACAGTATATAATTGGTTTCTTTCCTAGGGTCTATAGGCCTAAAGCCAAAACTTTGATGGTACAATGGTAATGCAATAAGTTTGTTAGGAGAAGTGGATAATCATCACTTTCTATAATTCATTTTGTTTATCAATAATTTAATTTCCCACGAGTGGTTGTTTATGTCAAATATGGAAACATTGCATTACTGAGATAAGGAGTTTAATAATTAGTCTTGCATTTTTTAACATTGAAAATGATTTTTTATGTATTGCTCAACTAAACATAATCATATAACACCACTAATTATAAAATGATTTCTCCAAAATTAGTTGCATTTGACTTCTTTCATTGTAGACATTTCTGATTGAAGTCACAATACCACACATTTTCTATTAAATGAAGATAAGGTTGTTCATATTTTTATATTGTTTACTACATCGAATTGTTGGATTTAAAACTAGATTATTTATAATTTTAGTTCAATAAATTACATTTGAAAAGTAACTAGAAGACAATCCAGAATATTTGGATAAGATCATAATTAAAGGTTTCTTTTTGTTTAACTAGAGATTATAGATTAAATTCAGTAGTAAAGAAATTTTTGTATAGAAACCAAGTATATTTATATTCTTAGATACAATTAATAAGGTATTTTATTTCAAATTAAAATTTAAAATTTATTTAAAATTTAATTTTTTTTGATTGGAATTCTGAAGTGATAAAGAAGGAGAGAAAAAAATATTTTTATTTTTTAATTAATAAATCTTGTGATTAATTATTTGTTAAAGCTATATATTATATTAGTTTCTGTCTAAGATTTATTTTTTTATTACATCTGCCTAAGAATATTTTACAGTCATAGACACACAATCTTAAATCTCTTGAAGGAGAGTAATGCGACCAATTGATTTTCTTAGACTTCGAATTTGTGTAATTAATCTCTACTGTTACATACATTGATTGTCTATAAAAAAAAATATGATTTATACCAGGGCCGGTCCCAACTTTTTAGAGGCCCTGAGCAAATAATGAAAATGACTCTTACTAGATAATATAATTTTCTTTAAAAAAAAAACAATAGCACCAAAAAAAAGTTCATATTTTAATCAATATTTCCAATTAAAAATAAACAATAAATAAGAAGAAGAAATTACCAATTAAAAAAGAAAAAAAAAATTGAACAACTAACCTTGAATTTTGATTTTTGGATTTTATGTTTTCCTTTTGTTTCAAAGAAGAAGAAAGGAGAAAGTCACTGTTTTTTCTTTTGTTAGAGAGAAAGGGATGAATTTTTATTAAGTTAATATTTATCTATATATTAATATTAAGTTTGTTAATGAGAAAGCGGTGAATTTTTATTAGGTTAATATTTATCTATATATTAATATTAAGATTTATTAGTTTTTGAAAAAGAAACAAAATAAACAAAAAGAAGAAAGTATCCAGTAACAAATTTAATAGCAATAAAGATGGAAAATTGTTGCATATTTGGTGTGGTACTTATCCACAGTGCTTTAAGTACATTCAAAAAGACATAAAAAAACAACAAACAAAAATTATTTTGCACACATCAGGACTCGATCCAGAGTCCTTTCTGATACAAGGAAAAGCACACTTCCGCTAGGCTACGCACACAAATGTACTTATGGGCCTGTTTGTTTCAGCTTTAAAAAAATAGATTTTTTCTTTGTATTTTTGAAAATAGATTTTCCAAAACCGTTTTTCAAAATATTATAAGTTTTTTTATATTCGTTTTTTTTTTAAATGAAACACTAATTTTGACATCCTAAAACATAAACATAGATTATTGAAGACCAAAACTTTGTCAAAATCATAATTTTTTCAAAAAGTTGTATTTCAAAAATGATTTTTGTGAAAATCTATTTGAAATAGCTTCAAAATTAAGTGATTTTTTGAAATTTTGATATCCAATTTTTTTACCCATAACTAGATGAAATACCTAAAATCACATTTTAAAAATAACTATTTAAATAAAATTTTCATTTGAAACTTTTATAAAAAGTTTCTTTGTAAAATTTTTTTTCACAAAATCTTGTAACACTATAAAAATCATTTTTAAAAAAAAGCCAAAACAAACGGGCCCATGTCTTAACCGAGAATCTATATATAAAATTTAATGTTTTAATTATAAGGCCCTTAACCAAAAATTTGAGGCCCTATTTTTTTTGAGGCCCTGGGCTGTGGGCCTGGTTGCCCTGTCCCAGGGGCGGCCCTGATTTATACTTTAAAAAAAGCTTAAATGCACCTTTGGTCCATGTAAGTTAGTGAGTTTTTGATTTTCGTCCTTGTAAATTTTTTTCTGGGTCTAAGTCCCTATACTTCACTTCGCATTTGTTTTAGTCCCTAAAATCAAAATCCGCAGGAAAATTCGCAGAAAAACCTGCAAATTTTCCTGCGGATTTTGGCTTTAGAGACTAAACCACAAGCAAAAAGTAAGATATAGGGACTCATACCAACAAAAAAAACTTACAGGGACGAAAATCAAAAACTCGCTAACTTACATGGACCAAAGGTGCATTTAAGCCTTAAAAAAATAACTAAAAAGTAAACTATTATATATATATATATATATATATATATATATATATATATATATATATATATATATATATATATATATATATATATATATATATATATATATATATATATATATATATATATATATATATATATACTCATAATTAATAAAATGAAATCATTTGAACCAATATATTATTTATAATTTATAGTATAAATATTTATCATGATAAAAGTTCTAAGAACTTTTCTTACAACAAAATATTAAATTATAAAGTGAAGGTCAATTTTAATTCCTCACAACAGATGTAGAATAGTTCTTAAAAAAAACTCCATATTAAATCTTTTATAAAATTTAATCGAGTCATATTAGTCTTTCTATTAATATTTTTTTAAAATCTATTTTTTTCTTACTTGTGAACCGTAATTGGATTGTCAATGAAGATTCATTTTAGTCCCTCACAAAAAAAGAAAAATCCAAATTAGTCCATAAAAAAAATCTATATTTAATCCCTTACAAAGTTTAAACTGAGCCATTTTAGTCACTCTTTTAATATTTTTTTCAAACGATTTTTTCCTATTTTAAAAAATCGTTTGAAAAAAATATTAAAAGAGGGACTAACATGGCTCAGTTGAATTTTGTAAGGGATTAAATAAAGATTTTTTTTCTCAGAGATTAATTTTGACTCTCCCTTTATTGTGAAGGACTAAAATGGGTCTTTATTGACAATTCAGTCACGGTTCAAAAGTAAGAAAAAAACAGGTTTGAAAAAATATTAGTAGAGGAACTAACATGACTCGGTTAAATTTTATAAGGAATTTAATAAATAAATAAAATTTCTCAGAAATTAATCTGACCTCTACAATTTTTGTGAGAGATTAAAATGGACCATCACATTAAATTAAATTAAATAATTTTCGTATGAGTTGTTTTAATAATATATCAAGTAACTAAAAATCATTTATAAACAATTTTATTCATTACTTGTATAAGTTCTTTTAAATAATTTCACAAAATTCATATAGTAGTGGAAAAGGGAATAATAAAAGAAAAACCAATTGCACGTCACTTTCAAATTGTTCCATGCATGCATAAGTATGAATAGCATTAGTAAGATGTGTGATCTTTCATCCATTTCAGTGTAGTGGAGCACAGTTGTTGTTATCATTTTGTTCCTTCCTAATTACGTTGTGACTTATGGCTTAGTAAAAGAAATGGAGAGTACAATTACTAAAGTATTGATGTATTAATGCATATGCTTTTGAAATGTGTGACATATATTTTATATAATTTGATTTGTATACAAAACATTAGTACTGATATTCTTCATTTCTTTTGAGAAATGGAGAGGATCCTTAGTTACCAATATCTTATTTCAAAACTTATTTTTAAGATATTTGTATTTAGATTATAACACTTGTTGAAAGTATAGAAGATTTTCAAAGTGTGAATGGTTAATTTCACGTCAAATACAATTATGCAAGACCAATTCCAAATAGGATTTGAGTCATAAAAGGATGGAGTTCAAATTCCAAATATGTAAAACTAAAAGATGGAGTTCCTATTGTGTTCGGTACTAAAGATGTAAGTAAATTAAAAATATAAGTGATCCGACATTAAGGTTAGCAACACATTTCTTAAAAACAAAGTTTTTTAAGTTAGATTGTATTCAAACATTGATACAACTCAACTCTTAACAAATTATTTTTATTAAGTATGTGAATGCATGTAACCCATGACGTCTAGTGTCGCGTCACTAGACTTTGTCAAAGAAAATTATCATAAATTCTAATTGGGTTTAATTGTTCTATGCTTCAAAACTTAGTTTTAAGCTTTAACAAGGGGTATGCTAAGTTTTAAACTTAGTTTTTTCGGAAATTGTCACGTTAGTATGCTAGGTTTCCTTTTCACTTTTCTTTATTGGGCATGCTTGGTCTTTTTTTTTTTCTTGCTTTTGTTGCAGGCAAATTACTAGTATTCACATGTTCGTCATTG